>NC_080685.1:102105294-102190294 GCF_030445035.2 Dasypus novemcinctus | reverse complement strand
AGGTAGCAATGGGTTCTGGCCTCAGGCATAGCATACTGGTACCTGAGAGGGACGTGAAAATCTACTCCCCCAAGACCCATGAGGGGAGGGTCTCTGATCACTACTTCTGATTACCTTCTTCAGCTCACAGGGGGACCAGCTGTGAAGGGGGCATTGTTCCCAACCTCCCCAGACAAGAGCTGCAGAGGAGACTTAAAGAAGCGTGCTCTCTAGGGCTGTATTTGTGGGGCCAAGGTGGAGTCAGAAAGGGCAACTTAGAGGAGCTTTGGAGGAGGCCCCTGGTGGCCCTGCTGGCCCCCCCGTCATCTCTCCCAGGGCAATTTGGAGCCAGCTAATACTATCTTTGTGGGTCACTGGTCTTGTTGCAGCTGGGAAAGACAGACTTGGGAAGCTCCTTTCCAGGGTTACCTCCCTTCCAGAATTTGCCCTCAAGGTAAAAGCAGTTTTAGACAGTGAAAGGAGTATAAGAAACTGTAGAGGCAGATGGTCTGAGGCAAAGGCTTACCTCCATTATGTCCAGCAGTGGAACAAATGGGAGAGGGAGAATGTTTGTGTCCTGGGAAGTAAAAGGGGTGTTCAAACTCTTGTAGACAGGAGAACTCCTAAGACCACTAGCAAGCATGAACCCAGGACAAGCTACAGACCCAGAAAAGAGAGGGAGGACCCTGTACTTTGCATTCACCTTGAACTGGCCTTCCCAATAGGAGGGCTGGACTCTGACAGAGAGCACCAACCAATAAAAACCCAGTTTACAAAGAGGGTGAAAGGTGTTTTTTTGTTGTTGTTGAGGTTTGCTTGGTTTTGATGGCTCCTGATAGTCAAGAAAGGCTTTGTCACGTCACCAGCAGATGAAGATGAAGAAATAGACCTCTCGGGGAGTAAATCTCAGAGTTAACATTTTAAAATATTAAACTGTTCAGTGTGCAAAAAAGGATTATAAGGTAAACAATGAAACAGAAATTTATGAACCATCCAAAGGAAGATGATAAAAATCCAGAAAATGCCATCAAAGAAGACAAGACTGTGAATATTCTGGACAAAGACTTTTCTAAAAATCACCTTTAAAATGCTCAAGGAGGTGAAGGAAAAAAACAGAAATACCTAAAGAATGTCAGGAAAACAATGAACAATATGAGAATTTCAATAAAGAAATAGAAAGTTTAGGAAGGAACAAACAAAACTACTGGAGTTGAAGACCACAATAACTGACATGAAAAATTCCTAGTTGGATTACAACAAGAGATTGGCACTGGCAGAAGAAAAAGAAATAAAATAAAACAAAACAGTGAACTTGAAGAAAAGATGATTAAAGTGAATTAGGGTAAGTAGCAGACAGAAAAAAAAGAACTATAAAAAGGAAAAATAGCCTAAGAAGCCTCTGAAATACTGTATCAAGCATACCAATATATGCATTATAGAAGTTCCAGAGAAGAAGAAAGAGAGAAAGAAGATTAAATAATTAAAGAAATAATGACAGAAAACTTCCCAAACTTAGCAGAAGACTTGAATATGTATGTCCAAGAATCCCACAGTACATCAAACAGGATAAACTTGAAGAAAAATATGCCCCATCACATACATATCAAACTGTAAAAGCAAAGGGCAAGGAAAGAATTCTGAAAACTGCAAGACAAAACCAATATGTTATGTACAAGGAAGTCCCAATAAAATTAAGCACTGATTTCTCATCAAAAACCATTGAGGCAAGAGGAAAGTAGGCTGAAATACTTGAAGAGCTAAAAGAAAACAAACCAAGAATTTTATATCTGGCAAGGCTTTCTTTCAAAAATGAGGGAAAGATTAAGCCATTTCCAGATAAGAAGCTGAGGGAGTTCATTATCATTAGAGCTATCCTATAAGCAATGCTAAAAGGAGTTCTTCAGACTGAAAGGAAAGGACATTAGACAATGTTTGAAAGTGACATAACGAAATAAAGATATACAGGAAAAGTCACCATTTGGGTATTGGAACAATGTATATGTATGTATATGCTATTGAAGTCAAGTTGGTATCAAATCAAATATGATTGTTATATTTGTAGTATGTTTTAACTCCATGGTATCCACAAGGAAAATATATGAAAAAATATATCCAGATACAGAGAAGGGACTCAATATGGTACAATAAAAATCAAATATGAGAAAAGATATTAATGGGAGAATTGAGAGAATAAAAGAAGGTATAAGATAAAAAAGACTAAATAACAAAATGTCAGAAAAAGTCTCACATTATCAGTTGTGACTTTAATTGTAAATGGAATAAACTCTCCAGTCAAAAGCAAAGACAGGCAGAGGATAAAAAAGCATGACCCAACTATATGCTTTTTGTAAGGGACTGACCTTAAATTCAGACTTAAGTAGTGGAGAGATGAATGGGAGAAAGGATGTGACAAATATAACATCAGGTAGTAACATAAAGAGATGTGGGGTAGGTTTACTAATATCAGGTAAAATAAACTTAAAGTAAAAATTATTGTGGTGGACAGAGACAGTCATTATATACTAATAAAGGGGTAAATTAATCAAGAAGACATAATAATTCTAAATATAATTGCATCTAACAGCAGACTCCCAAAATACATGAGGCAAATAGTGACAATTTCGACAGAAGAAATAAAAACAGATCTACACTAATATTACGAGACTTTCAACCACACCTTTAAAAAATGGATAAAACATATGGACAGAAAATCCATAAGGAAATACAAGACTTTGGTAATCTTGAAACCAAATAGGCCCAGCATATATATGGATTATTAAAGAGGAAATCATAAAGGAAATTAGGAAATATCTTGAGGCAAATGAAAATGAAAACCCTACCAAAACATGGAATGTAGCAAAAGCAGTGCTGAAAGAGAAATTTATAGCTTTAAATGTTTATATTAGAAAAGAAGAAAGATTTCAAATCAGAGACCTAGTCTCAAAACTGGAAAAACTAGAAAAAGAAGAGCAAGCAAAACCCAAAAAGAGCAGAAGTAAGGAAATAACAAAGATTAGAGCAGAGAAAAATATGGTGGGGAATAAAAGAACAGAGACAATCAACGAAACCAAAAGTTAGTTCGACTGGCTAAAAAAAAAAAAGGACACAAATAACTAAAATCAGAAATGAAAAGGAGGATATTACCACCAATCCCACTGAAACCAAAAGGACTGTAACAGGATGTTATAAGCTTTGTATATTAGCAAATTAGATGAGCTAGATGAAATGGACAAATTCCTAGAAACTCACAAGCTACCACTGACTCAAGAATAAATAAAGCATTTCTACAAACCAGTAACTAGCAAAGAGATTGAACCAGCAATCAAAAGCTTCCCCCACAAAAAAAAGGAAAGAAAAAAAAAAAGCCCAGGATCAAATGGCTTCACTGGGGACTTTTACCTAACATTATAAGAAAAATTAATCCCAAAAAATTGAAGAAAACACTCCTTAACTCATTCTGTGAGTTAATATCACCATCATACCAAAGCCAGATAAAAATATAAGAAAAGAAAATTACAGATCAATATCTCTTATGACCAAAGATGCAAAATACCTCAGCAAAATACTAGCAAATCAAATCCAACAGCACACTAAAAAAAGTATACACCATGATCAAGTGGAATTTATCCCAGATATGCAAAGGGTTTCAACATAAGAAAATCAATTAATGTAATACGCCTTCTTAACAGAACGAAGGAAAAACAATGCGTGATCCTTTCAATTGATACAGAAAAAGGATTTGATAAAATCCAGCACCCTTTTTAATAAAAACACTTAAAAAAATAAGAATAGAAGCAAAATTTCTTACATATGAAATTTTTCATATGTGATAAAGTGAATATATGAAAATCCCACAGCTAACATTGTACTTAATGGTAAAAGACAACGCTATTCCTCTAAGACCAGGAACAAGATAAGGGTACCCACTGTCACCACTGTTATTAAAAATGGAATAATACTGGAAATTCTAGCCAGAGAAATTTGGCAATTAAACAAATAAATAAATAAATAAATGTCATCCAAATTAGAGCAAATGAATGAATTTGACAAAGTGATGGGGGACAAGATCTACACCCAAAAATCAGTAGTATTTCTATACCCTGTTGATGAACAATTGGGAGATGAAATCAAGAAAAACATGTTTAAAATAGTCACTAAAAGAATTAAATATCTAGGAATAAAACTAACCAAGGATGTAAGGGACTAAAAAAGCAAACAAACAAAAAATTGCTGAAAGAATAAAAGAAAATCAAAATATATGGAAGGATATTCTGAGTTCATGGATTGGAACACTAAATATTAATTGGTCAGTTCTAACCAAAATGTTCTTCCATAATCTGTAACAAATGTTCCATAACAATGTAAGGTTTTGGTGGAGGGATGGGGTACAGGAATTCTACATATTATGCATGATTGTTTTGTAAGTTCACAGCTTCTCTAATAAAAAAAAATTTAAAGGGCAGAGTGCTAGCATATGGAGAGACATACAGACAATGGAATCTAATTGAGGCTTCAGACATCAACTGTCACATTTATGACCAATTAATTTTGATCACTTGTTTGGGAAAGACTTCTCTTTGACAAATTGTGCTGGGAAAACTGGATCTCTATGTGCGAAAGAATGGAGGTGGACCCTACCTCACAGCATATAGAAAAATCAACTAAAAATGGACTACAGATCTAGATATATGTGCCAGAACTATAAAGCTCCTAGATGAAAATATAGGGAAGCAGCTTAAGGACCTTGTGTTAGGCAATGGTTTCTGAGACATTACTCTCAAAGCAAAGCAATGAAAAGTATAAGTAGATAAATGGTACCTTTTTAAAATTAACAACTTTTGTGAATCAAAGTACTTTATCATAAAAGTAAAATGACCACCTATGCAAGGGGAAAAAATATTTGGAACCCCCATATCCAAAAAATGTTTAGTATCTAGAACATACAAAGAAATCCTTCAACTCAACAGCAAGAGACAAATGACCCAATTTAAAAATGAGCAAAAGGCTTGACTAGACATTTTTTCAAATATTTACAGATGGCCAAAAAGCATATGAAAAGATGCTCAACATCATCAGCCATTAGGGAAATGCAAATCAAAACCACAATGAGATTCCATTGAGATTCCATTTCATACCTCTTAAAATGGCTACCATTAAAAAATGAAAAATGATAAGTGTAAGAGAGGATGCAAAGAAATAGGAAAATTCATTCCTTGCCTGTGGGAATGTAAAATGGCATAGCTGCTGTGGAAGTCAGTTGGATAGTTCCTAAAAAAAAGTTGAGTATAGAATTACCATAATGACCCAGCAATCCCACTTCTCAGAACATGATCAGACTATGACCAGTGACTATTACTGGAGCTTTGTAATACATTTTAAGATCAGGAAGTGAGTCCTCCAACTTACTTATTTTTCAAGATAGCTTTGGTTATTCAGGGTCCCTTATACTTCCATATAAATTTGATAATTGGCTTTTCCATTTCTGCAAAGAAGGTTTTTGGAATTTTGATTGGGATTGCCTTGAATTTATAAATCATTTTGGTTAGAATTGTGAATGTGAAGCAAGAGAGCTATGTGGGGGGAATATTTTGGAAAAACTGGTCCTTACCCTTGGCTGTAATTACAGGTTAGAATAATTTGAGGATGAAAACATAGTGAGAGTGAACAAACAAGCACAAACAAATGTGAAATGCAAAAATTAACAGATTGCCCAACCCACACCCGGATATATTAGAATATGTTTTCTGCCTTTGCCTAATGTCCATCATAAAATAAAGAATTAGCACTTGGATGCATGAGATTCAACCTGATTTGAAACATGCGTTCAATTATGAGGAACATATGATGTGAATTAGTTTTTCTAGGGTGTTCAAGTGCCATTTATTGACCTGGAATAAGTGATTTTTTCAATGACTCTCCCGAGTATGTCATTCACCTTGCATAGGTGAATAGTCAATTCCCGGGGATCAGTTTACAACATCTTCAAAATCGTTTTCTCTTCAATATATAAATTAACTAAGCATTTAAATTATTGGTTGCAGGTTAGAAAAGTGCCTTATAAAACATATTGAAAGTGTGAATTTTTAATGTAAGAAATTCTGGTTTTTTGAAGTTGGAGGCTGGGGAGCAGGGGCATGAAGTTTTCAGTAGAGGGTTAACATCTGGTGAGGGGGGGGACTTTAAAGACCATATAGGATTTTTTTCTAGGTGGAAAAGATAGAGGAGGTAAATGTGAGCCCCCCCCCCACCACCACCACTCAGACATATCTGAATATAAACATTCTGCCTTTATCATTGGAGTCAGTATTTCATTCCAATACTGATATCACAGTGTTTGCCCCATGGCATAAATTCCCATCTCAAGACAAAAGGAAACATAGAGCTGCAACTGCACAGGTGAAGAAAGTACTGCTGGGATTGATACTTGATGAATGTATATTTTTAACTACCTTAAAATACCAGCACTTGGAATGCACTTACCTTCTCCTGGAGTTGTCAGTCACCAGAAATAGTGTCAGGATATTCAAATGCTATTAATCTCTAAAAATCTTGAAGAAACATGAAAATGCAGTCTCTCTTTCAAGGTTACCTGGAGAAATTCAGAGACATTTGCACACAATCTGATTCTCTGGGTGCCTTTCCTCACAGAAGGGAGTGTGTTTTATAAAAATTGCAAGGGGAAAAGAGATACAGAAACATTGTTTTTCTCGGAAGGTAAAGAAAATAATTATACGTAGGAACAACTTAGGCTTCCGAGGAGTGTGCAGGAAGGCTAATGCTGCTACAAAAGGGACAGCTTTGTTTTATAGTCCCTGATGTCTCTTTTTTAGTGTAGAGGGAAATGTGCACTTTCAGAGCTGTGCTTGCAAGCAATGCAGTATATCTGACATGCTGCCCTCTGGGAAAACCCGCTAGTGGGGGAATTGTTCCAGTGATGCAGTACAGCTTGTAACTTAGAATCCCGTCGGAGAACTTTGTAGTTGCTTGTCAGTCAGTGGGAAGATAAAAGAGGCAGCTTCTTTTCAAGCAATTTGAATTCATTTCCCCATAATGAGTTAGAGGGTCAGACAGCGGGAGTGAGCTAGCCTCAGATCTTATAAAGTGTATGTCATGGGGGGAGGACAAGAACGGAGGACAGTGAGCATAATGTCTACCTCGCCAGCTGTATAAACAGGGTAACGTTGCTTTTCTTGGGTCCTCTTCTTTTTAGAGTAATTTATCCTGATTTCTGGGTTCATACTTAGAGAAGGAGAGGTCAGAGAAAGTAGAACTCTTTCCCATTGTTTTATAAAAGCCCGGCATATGAAAATTGAAACTCAGGAAAAGTATAAAGAAAAGATGACAGTGTTTCATACACAAATACCTATCATGTGCTTACATGGTACAGTATTGTGCTGTGTTTTTGTTTCACATTATACAATTATTCACCATGACATTTACTTGAAAGGCTGAAAGAAATTAAAGGATCATCATCTTAGACAGTTCTTTTGGTTATAAGATAATAGCCCTTGACCTCTCTCTATAGCCATTTTGGGTGTTATTTTAAAACCACGAAAGCAACATTGGGAAAGGCAACTGTGAGAAAAGGTTCTTGTGATCAAAGAAAGTATTAAAATTAAGTACAATAAGAAAATAGGGTGAAATAGAGAAAATATTCTGTTTGGGAAACAAATTTCTCTTCTTCAAAACAGAAATTACAGTTTATACACTTTTGTATAAAGTCCCAAAGTGTTTTTGGAGGTATAAATACACCCAGATAGAAACCCACAGGGGAAAAATACGTTTTACCCAGAATCAAAAGTCATTGCTGTATTATTGCTGAAACTATGAATGGGCAGTAATAAGATAGATGTCATTTCAAACATTTGCCTATAGAATACACATGTACACTGAATATATTGACACTTCTGATTGCATATCATGTCATGGCCAATAAAGCTATAGAAACATGTAATTAGGACATATTCTTCCACAAGAATGGAGTTAAACATTAATTTATCAAAGTTATTTAAGAACTCATCTGTTCACAACACTCACACAGCAACTTATTGAATTTGTGTCTGATATCTAATTGGCTATTTTCTTGATATAATGAACAAATGCATACTCTATGCTGTTGTGTCTGTTGAAGTGGCGATGCAATGATGAAATGCAAATCGTAACCATGAGCTGCACACTGAGTCAGGGAATTCAGTGCACAGGTGAGGAGAGTTCTGCATTGCCCTGTTCTGGTAGTTGATGTGTGTTGTTAAGCATTGCAAGTGCCTTTGTGTAGAAATCTCTCGATTATATTTTCTCATGAAAGGAGACTGTTAGAAGGGGACTGTAATCAGTAGATCATTCCAGTGATGTACCTTTGGCTTTGGAAGCCTTTGCATGATTTTAAAAAAATTAAAAATCAGATTTGCCTTTTCAAAAGTGTTGCTCAAGCCATTTGCAAACTCACACCATGACTGATTTGAGTTTCTGTACACGTATAGTGAGGGAAGCCAGTACGGAGCAGGCATAACATTTACAAAGAATAGTTTGCATGTCACTAATAAACCAGTCTGATGATGGTTTTGGTGTGATTAGGTGAGGCAGGGGTCCAGTGCTTGCAGAATGAATAACAATATTAAAGTCAGTTTGAGTGTATTTGTAGACAAAGTTTAACTATTATTCCTAATTATCTGGAGTTTTGAATAAGGCAACTCTCAATAGGTAAGAGTAAACTATAGATTGACATTGAAGGGAAGGGAGAATAAGACTATAGAAAGAAAAAAAGAAAACCTGACCCTCTCAGGCAAGTGTCCTTCCACAGCCTCTGAGACACTGGGTTGTAGCAGAGGATTTTCCATCTCTGTTCCCTGAGCTTCTCTTGTGGGTCTCCTGGATGGGCGATCTTCATCATATAGAGCTATTAGGATCACAAACCCTATGCTCTGGTCCTTAGAAAGAACATTAGTCAACTCTTAAATCAACGTCCTGTCTACTAAGAGCAGCCCACTTAGAACCAACATGTCCCGAACTTTTGAGTCAATTTTTTGTGATTAATGAGTGACTTTACTCAACGAGTAGGATGCTAGAAGACAATTGAAGAAGCCTTCAAGTTTTATGTAGGATTCAGAGAATTTGGATTCTTTATTTGTAAATAGGGTTGAAAATAAATTTTGTGGTTTCCTTTTCTAGTCATTTACCTTGGAGGAGATGACAGAGGTAGTTTCATACCTGAGGAGCATAAATCTGAAATCATAAAATTAAATTTAGTTATTTGTCTTCTTGTTTCTTCTTTGGTTTGTTCATGCAACAAGCATATATCTAGCATAGTTTATGAAGCAAGTCAGACATTTTGATAAGTTCTGGGGGTACAGTGATGAATTAAAGAGACATGGTCCCTGCTTAAAGGGACTTATGGTTTAGAAGAGGAGATAGAAATTAACCAAATATTCACGTGAAAAATACAAAATTGTAAACTTTAATAAGAGCATTAAAGTATATATATCACTAAAGTTTGCATAATGGGGAATTTAATATAAATTGGAGGATCAGGAAAGACCTTCATGAGCAGATGACATTTAGGATAAGATATAAAAGATGACAAGTGTCTCAGTTTCCTGGCTGCTATGACAAATATCACACAGTGGGTTGGCTTAATGGGAATGTTTTGGCTCACTCTTTCAGAGGCTTAGAGGCTTGCTTCTTCCATGGGTTAGTGGTGATCTGGCTGGCAATCCTTGGATTCCTTGGCATGCCCATAACAGTCACGTCCTCCCCTTTCTTGTCAGGGTATCTGGTTCTGTTGACTTCCAGTTTCTAGCTCCTTCCTGGAACTTTTTTTTTCTCTAAGACCCAGCCTGATTCAGTGGCCACAACTTAACTAAAAATAACATCTTCCAAAGGTCTATTTCCAAATGGTTCATACCCACAGAAATGGATTAGGGGTAAGAACTTTTTTTTTCCCCCTGGGGTACATAATGCAATCTGCCACAACCAGGCATCAATGCAGAGAAAAAGAATAGAAAAAGGATTCCAGACACAGAAAAGACATTTGTGAAGGATGTGTGGAGAGTAAAATTTTTGGTGAATTTGAGTAAATGAAAGAAGATGAGTGTAGCCAAATGGGGCAGAGTGGATAAGGAACAGAATGGCATAAGATGAGACTGAAAATACAGACAGAGCTACTTCATGCAGCGTCTTCTACACTTCTTTAAGGATTTGGGCAGAGTTGCAATAACTACAAAGAAATGTCAATACATTTTTATCTTATTTTAAAATTTTAAATAAGCTTTATATTACAAAAATGTTACATCCAAAATATAGATGATTCCCATACACCCCATCCCTTCCCCTCCCACATTTTCTCCCATTAACAACATCTTTCATTAGCTTGGTACATTTGTTACAATTGATGAATACATATTGAAGCATTGCTACTAACCATGGACTATATATAGTACACTTTGCCCCCCACGATTTTATAGGTTTTGACAAAATGTATAATGGCCTGTATCCGTCATTATAATGTCATGCAGGACAATTCCATTGTCTCAAAAATGCCCCATGTTATACCTATTCTTCTCTCTCCTTCCCCTCAGAACCTCTGGTGGCCATTGCTGTTATATCAATGATAAAAGTTCTTCCATTATTAGAAAATAAGTCTACTTTAGTCCATAGATGCATTCCTCCTTTATGTTTGTTCATTCCTCAATCTTAACGATTTGGAATGGTGATGCCCACTCCATTTCTGATTGAGACTGGACTTAGATCCCATGGGGTAAATGGATGGAAATCTCTTGCTTGCAGTTGTGGATACTCTCTGTTTTTTGGGATGGGTGCCTATCGTCATCTTTTTGTTAGTTGTCCTGGGTGAATCCAATGAACTTGGAGGGTAGGTGTTGCAACTCCACTGAGATTCAGGACTCAACCAACATAAGCACAAACTGAAGATTTAAGTCTCTGGTACATATATTGAATTAGTATAGTGCTAATTATAGGTTCAAACAAAAGGAGCAGAAGAGCCATGTGTAGGGAATTTATAAATGAGTCAAACTCTGTTACATTTGGGAGCATATATTCCAAAGTAAGGCCCACTGACAAGGTAGCAAATACCTAAGATTTTATGCCCTGCCTATAATGTCTAGATGTCTCTAGAACCCTTGGGAGTCCTGTTTGAGGCTGTTTGAGGCACAGTTTATGGTGGCAATCAATGAGATCCTGCTGAGGTGTGAATAAGTGTAACTTCTGGAATGACCTCCTTGCTCACTTTGAAATCTTTTAGCCATAAAAACTCATTTGTATTTAATATATCCCCCTTTAGCCAAGGTCTTTTTCTAAATGCATTGCTAATTGGCACGTGACAATAATTCGCTTGGTGCCAGGGAGGTTCATCCCTGGGAGCCATGTCCCATGGTAGAGGAAGGTAGTGCATTTATGGACTGAGTTTGGCTTAAAGAGAGGATGAATCTTGAAGACCTTATGTTGAGTGAAGTAAGCCAGTCACTGAAGGACAAATATTAAATGACCTCTCTGATATGACTTAAGCAAATTGAGCAGACTCTCAGAGCTAGAGTGTGGAAGATAGGTTATTAGGAGACAGAAAGGGACTAGAGAGTGGTGAGCCAAATGCTCAATATGGGCAAAATCTATGATAAGTTGGAAGGGGGTGGTTGGGCAGTGGATGGGGGTCATAGTGATGCAGTGATGTGATTGGGTTCATCAGTACTGGAATGTGAGGCGGAGTGGGGGGGTTGGGTTGGATTATCCATGGACTGGGGGGCAGGGTGGAGGAATGAACAGGTGAACTTTAGGTATTTGTAGGTCTGTAGTTAAAACTACAATGGTGGGCATGTTCTTTGGGCATAAAATGGCAGGGGAGGGTTACTGGTGCAGGGTATCAGGGGTGGGAGGATGTGCAAGTAGGGCACACTTGGGACATCCTTCTATGGAATATGAAGGTATTCATCTTGTCTTTGTGGAGACCCACACAATAAACAAGATAATATTAAACTCCTATCCTGAAGAGTACTGCTATGCTCTCATTTAGAGAGGCAAGACTATATCAAGACATAGGCAGTGCCCAATACAAGAAAACAGGCCAATTTGTCAAGCCCTCAATATTATTGTATGTAACTATGAACTTTATTCTCCAAAAATTGAAACTTAATGGTTACCTTAGGTTCTGGGGAGATGGAGGGAAGAATTGAATAGATGGAACATGGGGCATTTTTAGGGCATTGGAATTGTTCTGTATGACATTGCAATGATAGATACAAGCCATTATACATTTTGTCAAAACCTATAAAAGTGTATGGTGCAAAATGTAAACCATAATGTAAACCATTAGCCATGGTTAGTAGTAATGTTTCAATATTTGTACATCAATTGTAACAAATGCACCATACACATGTAAAATGTTAATAATAGAGGACAGTGGGTGAGGGGAAGGGGGTTGGGTATATGGGAATCCTCTATATTTTCTATGTGACTTTTCTGTAACCTAAAGCTTCTTTGAAGATAAAAAGAACAAAAAAAGACACTGGGGAACATACAGAAGAAATTGTTACTGTACATAAAGATAACAGATTTTACGGTAATGAAAGTCACAATGAAAAAAACTTATTTTGTTTTTTCATTTTAATTTATTTTTTACTTTAAATTTTTGCATTTTATTTGTTGTTATTTTATTTTTATTTATTTTTTTCACTTTTTGGTGGGGGTGGTTTTGGATCACAGAAGGGGCGAATCACTGGTATGGGGTGTTGGTGATGGGATGTGTGGGGAGGGGTGTGCCTGGGGCGTGCCTCTATGGCATCTGAATATGGTCAAGGGGCATTGTCTCAGTGAGTGGAGATCTACACAAGAACTGAAAGAATATTAAATCCCCATTCTGGGAAGTCCTGCTACATTCTGTAATAGAGTGGCCAGAATCCCCTGGTTACATGGGCAGTGCTAGCAAAGGAGGACAGAGCATTATGCCAGTCCTTTGATATTGATGGTTGTACTTATAAACCTTATTCTTGTGAAATTGAAACTTAGCCTAATATTATATATTGCCAAGAGTCACCTCCTGAAAGCCTCTTTGTTGCTCAATATATATATTTTTAATTGTCATACAGATGGATATTGCTTAAATTTAGTAGGCAATAATCTTAGATTGTTATATCTTGTTTTTCTTCAGAGATATTTTTTGTCAAAGTGATAATAATAAATATTATATTTTAATTTGGATGCAGTATTTTTTCCTGTGGATATATACATATGTATATTTATATGTTTATGGATATATAAGGTATGCAAACTCTTACTACAAACAGATTTTGTATCCTACATTACTCTTTTATTATTATATCATGAGTATTTCTCATATCGCATGCAAAAATACTAGTAAAAAGTATTCTTAATGGGTGTATAAAGTGTGATCATTGGATGCACCAAGATAGCTAATAGCTATTCCCTTTATGTTGAATATTTTGGTTTATCTTTTTTATTATTAGAAAAAATATTTATTATTAACATAATTCTGCATATTTCCTCAATGTGTATTCATATGTATATCTAAATTAAAAACTTGATATGCATTGGCATTAGCAAAAGGTTCCAAATTCACATGCCTTTTAAACAGTATACAAATATGTTCCTCTCCCTGTAATTGTGCTAATTTGATCAGTAAAAATAGTAGGTTGCTTTAATTTGTATTTCACTTATTCTTTTTGAGATCAAACGTTCCCATATGCTTACTATTTGTATGTTTGTCTTTGTTATGTGTCTGTTCACACACTTTGCCCAGGAGATTTTAGAGGTTTTAAAATTTGTTTTGATATGTATGGCAGCTTAAATACTATGGATATTGATTTCTAATCATTAGTTTCAAACATTTTATCCAATTTACCTTTTTGTTAATTTTTGAAGTTTTGGAATCAGTGTTTTACATTTTTGATACTTAACTCCTTTGCTTATTAATTTTTGTAAAAAATATTTGCTCTGCCCATAATTAGAATACATTCAAGTTTTATAGTTTTTTCACAAATATCTCATATTTCTTGTTAGGGTTAAATCCAAGTATTTTGCTTTTGTTGCTATTGTGATTGAGGTTACTTATTTTTCATTACAATTTTAAAAGAAATATCATTGATATTGCATTTGTATTTTTAAACATAAATTCTCACCAATATATCCTTTAAACATTTACAAATCTCTGTGTTAACAATTTTTCCACTCCATTAAGACATAAAACACAGAGATGATTACATTTAAAGAACTTTTCCATGAGATCAGCTCACTTGGCTATGTGAACTTAGCTATTGTTTAGATACAAATATTTTATTTTATAGACTTATTTTAATTATATCTAATGAACAACTCTGTCCATGAAATAAATATTAAATATTTAAAATATTCATATCCATTGACACAGCAATTCTGCTTCTTAAAAAATTTTAAGGAAATAGATAAGTGCACAGAAATATTTATAAAATTATGCTTTTTATAGAGTTTACTTTTATAACAAAAATTTAAGGAAGGGGTATTCCTTAAATATTCAGCTATATCAGTTGAATACATTGTTGTGAATTTATAAAAGTTTTGCAGATGTATTTTTCTTTATATGGATTTATAATATATTATTACTGTTATAAACAGTGAGCATCATAGAATTCTATAATTGCAAACTATGACATGTAGATTTAGATGAATGTATATCCATAAATAAGTATGAAAGAATATACACCAAAAAATACCAAGATATTATCAGTGATCATCTTGAGATTTCAGATAATTTTAAATTTTCTCTTTATATTTTCCAGTATAGTCCTAATATTTACAAAAACAAGTATTTCTTTTATAATCAGAAACAAAGGAATGAAAGCATCCAAAAGAACAAAGGGAGAAGCTTATAGCATACGTCATCTTATAGCAAAACTATTGAAGAGTTCAGTAAACATGAGAACTTAAAAGTCCAAATGCTCCTAAGAACTTGGGAACAAAAGGTTCGAATCCATTGTACATGGGATGTTAAAAACGTTGGGCTGCAGCTTCTTTTCGAAGCCCAGGCAACGGTAATTACTGTTTATTACCATCTTGCTTTTACTTGAGTCCCTTACATTTAGAGTGGTTCATGTTCACCTTCCCTAATAATTCATTCCTTTATGAGTGTCTTATTATCTTTTTGCTTTGGGTAATCTCGATTTCCTGTTTAATGATTTACTATTTATGGCATACACACAAAAGTTATCATACTAGAAAAATTATGCTATAATAATTATGGTACCATCAAACAGCTTTAAATTATGTTTCATTGTAAATAGTAAAATGTATTAATTTTTTTAAAAGCCTTTTTATGCCAGTGAGGATAAATAAAGTTACTCTCACATAACTTTCATTAAACACCAGGACAGTACAAGCCAAATTGATAGAACTGATAACAAATCAGCTCACTCCCTTTCCAAGGAGTTCTGAAATCCGCTTTCTTAGGACTATGAATTAAATACAATGCATTGAACAGAATCTGTGCATTCTACAAATGAAAATTTCACATCCATTTTGTGTGAATTTATTGAGGCCAATCTTGGTACAATGAGGTTTTCTTCAATCGGTTTAAGATGAAAATGAACCTGCATTTTATATGTTCATTCTGCTTTTCCCTTTAGCATATTAGAGCAGTGCTATCCACTAGTAATATAATGTGAGCTACATGTGTAAAATTAATTTTCCAGTATGCACATTAAAAAATAAAAACAGTTAAAATTAATTTTAATAGTATAGTTAATTGAATATATGCAAAATGTCATTTCAACATATTATCAAAATTTACAAATTAGTGAGATATTTAGTCTTTTTTATCCTACAAAGTCTTCCAAAATTTAGTATATTTTTTTACTTACAACACACCTCAGTTCAGATGCTAAAATTTTTATCAGAAATATTTTGTTAGTATATAGATTTCATAAAATTAACAGTTGAAAAGTAGAATTCCATATCATGTTATTCACATTAGCCACATTTCAAGTACTCAGTATCTGTATGTGGAGTGGCTGTTTCATTGAACAACATAGATTTAGAACATGTGTATAAGATGTCCACGCAGGTCAAAAAGTTAAACATTTAATCAGTGCCAAACTATTGGGAGTGTTTTGTCTACATTATTTCAAAGAACATGAGATGACTGCTTTTTTTCCCTCATTGAATCAAATGGTTGGTTGTTTGGCTCAGTTGATAGACGCCAACAGTTCCTTTGGTTTTATGTACAAATCTTCTCCCTTTTACTATGTTCTTTAATTTTCTTTAAGGTAAATATTTTATGTGCCAGATTATGCTAAAAGCTATCTCCTCTGGATATCCTTGTTATCCTTGGACTAGTCCTCAATTTAACAGTTCCAGTAAGATTTAAGTAAAAGTAAGAATACCTGTGTTAAGGGGGAAAATTAAAGGAGTTAAAGTTGTACCACCGTATTTTGTTCTTTTCAACTGTCTTATAAATCATGTAAATAAGTATAATAAACATTTATTGAGTGATTCCATAATACTTCGGAGCTACAGGTCCATCATTTGTGATGACACATAGAAGTTTGCCCAGGAAAGCTAGAAGTATGTCATATGTCAAATGATGTCTTCCATCAAGTTTAGAGCAGCATTTCTTCCCCAGCAAAGGGTAATGGCACTTGGCAGTATTGGCATTTCTGATATGACTTCTTTTGGCTAGCTCAGCATTCTTAAAAAATAAATAGTTTTTCCATTCTGTGATTGAAAGGGTTAAATAGTGCCAATTCATTACCACTCACAAAAGGATTTATTTTGTCCTCATAAATCAGTTTTATTCCACATTTTTATTATTCCCTTGGGTGAGCTACTCCAATTGAAATCAATACAGGTGCAAGTGACACAATCAATCTAGATATTTGATTATGAATTGGAGATCCCCAGATCTGCTCTTTGCTTTTTAGCCAGTTCCTTCTGATCATCTCCCCGAAGAACTGAATATTCTTATTGGAATCAGTGCCTTATGATCATGTTTAAAAAGCAGATAATCTTCATTTGTATACTAGCAATGCAAGTATAAAGATAAAGAATTAAAATATATTGGGGAGCCGACGTGGCTCCGTGGTTGAGCACCAGCTTCCCACACATGTGGGCCTGGGTTCAATCCCTGGCCCCCGTACCTCAAAAAGGTAAATTAAAAAATAAAATAAAATATATAAATATGACCTAGGTAATAAGTTCTTCAAATTTTTTAGTTTTTTTTCTTAAGATTATACAATAATTTGATTCTTTCCAGAAGCACAGAGCCAGTTACTACAGAGGGTGGCTCCAATTGGCATTCTTAGGCTTCATTCAGTGATTAATTCTATGACAGAGATGTTATTATCTATTTTTACACGTTTGTTTTAGAAATGAACCACACTAACTGGTGGTCTCGGTTAGCAATAAGAAAACAGTTAAGGTGGAGAAAAAATGCCTTTGAAGGGATTCCGGCTGGATCTTCTTCTCATCTCTATAATTATCCAGGCTGGAAAGCCACCATCTGGGGGATTTGAAAGAGAAAAACAGTTCAACTTTAAATTAGAGAGCAAAATTGATTAAATTGTTGCTCAAGAGGCCAACATTTATATATCAAACTCTCTTTGTTTACAAACAAATTTATATCTTATGATCCTTTACATATTGAATGCTTATTTGGGGACTCATGGTACCACATTATAGTTCTCTTGCCTCTGACTCTAGCCACCTGTTCTTGGTTCTTAAGCCAAATTTTTGCATAGGCACAATTAAATCATTCTGTAATTAATTTTCTTATATTTAGAGCAAGGCAGTTATCTGATTTCCTTAGAATAAATTCCAAGGCAATATTAACACTGCATTTGCTTCAACAAACGTTTTAGCCTGACTTAACCCTTTATGTATTTTCACTAGGATCTGGAGAAAGAGGACATTTTATGCTTTTGACAAATTACCTCTGGTTGCACCTTGGGCAGAGATAAACTCTAGAATATTCATGTTTTCTTCTGAAAGGTACATAACTTTGAAAATGAAAAAAAAGTCTTTTTGAAAGCATTTGAAACAACAAACCCACCCTTTTTACATCCAAGGAGCCATTAATTATTCTACAGCTACTCTTTTTTTTTTTTCTATTCATTTTATTTTATTTTATTTTTTTATTGACTTTGTAATAATATTACATTAAAAATATATATGCGAGGTCCCATTCAACCCCACCCCCCCACCCCACCTCTCCCCCCCCAGCAACACTCATTCCCATCATCATGACACATCCATTGGATTTGGTAAGTACATCTTTGGGCACCTCTGCACCTCATAGTCAATGGTCCACATCATGGCCCATACTCTCCTCCATTCCATCCAGTGGGCCCTGTGAGGATTTACAATGTCCGGTGATTGCCTCTGAAGCGCCATCCAGGGCAGCTCCATGTCCTAAAGACGCCTCCACCTCTCATCTCTTCCTGCCTTTCCCCATACCCATCAGCCACCATGTCCACTTTTCCCAATCCAATGCCACCTCTTCTATGTGGACATTGGATTGGTTGTGTCCATTGCATCTCTATGTCAAGAGGAGGCTCAGATTCCACATGGATGCTGGATGCAATCCTCCCACTTTCAGTTGTAATCACTCTAGGCTCCATGGTGTGGTGGTTGTCCTTCTTCAACTCCATCTTAGCTGAGTGTGGTAAGTCCAATAAATCAGATTGTAGGTGCTGGAGTCTGTTGAGGCTCAGGACCTGGCTATCACATTGTCAGTCCAGAGATTCAAATCCCCTAAATATATCTTAAACCCCAACATTAACTGCCCCTCCAGCACATTAGCATGAAAGTCTTATGAAGGAAGATCCCATCTGAGTCCAGATTCATCACACATAAACACCATTTCCAAAGAGGAGACATCTGACCTGGTAGTTAACCCCATCGGCCATGACCATAACTCCCATGGGTCTCTTTAGCCCTCAAAGGAACCAATATCTGGGGGTTGCATCTGCTTTATCTGTCTCTCTGACTCTGCTCAGTTGTGCATGAGGGCAATCCTTCTGCCAGCCTCCAGACTCTTTTTTAGAAACTCGTAGCCATATAAACTCATTTCTCCTTTCCATTTCCCCCTTACTTTAGGTCAAACAGCATTTTAAAGTCATGTTATTTTATGTAGACAGGGATATTCTGCTGATCCGCATTGAACCTTCCGTTTAAGGTCATTTTCCAGTTGCATCATCAGTTGGTAGTTGATAGTGGTCCCTCGGTGCCAGGGAGGCTCATCCCCGGGTGTCATGTCCCATGCTGGGGGGAAGGCATTGCATTTACATGCTGAGTTTGGCTTCGAGACTGGCCACATTTGAGTAACATGAAGGCTGACAGGAGGAAATTCCCAGGCACAATGTTGCTCTAGGCCTTGTTCTTATTTTAGGCTTATCAGCTCACAAGCATAGTCATTAGCATCAGGGGCTCACTGTTGAACCCTCACTCCCTCCCAGTCCCCGCCGCTGTACCTGGGAGACTGTCGCTGCTCCCCTAGGGACCACGACAGAGCACCACTGGCCAGGAACCCAGTACCCCCCCTGCTGTGGTTTTTAATTGTTGCACTATGAGTATATCCAAACATTACCATGCACCCTGGACATATGTTCTGTACAGCTCCCTGTCAGCCATATATCACCTGTCATTGGTATCCCATACCAGTATCCCTCCATTGCCATTGTTGAAACACTCTGTGATCCAGAACTCCCCAAAATTTGAAGCCCAATATAATGTCATGGTCCCTTACTAGGGAATGGCATATAGCGATGGGTTTAAAGGTTAGATAAAGAACTTGGATAAAGTTAGATAAAGAGCTTAGATAAAGAATGTTGACTTGAAAAAATTCTACATCCTATCTTTTTCTTTTTTTTTTTTTTCCCCCTAATTATTCAGCTTCTCTTCACAGGAGTCCTAGACCACAGCAATGCATATATATAATATACAGCACTCCCATACATCCACCACAAAACCTTTTTCCTTCCACAGCGATACTCTTACACCCTATTCACATCATATTTACTTAACGTGATGTACAGAATCTGAGACATTAGCTTTCTAACAAGGTGACATCTGTGCTTACATTATGGTGCATACTTTAGGATACACAGTTCTTTACATTCTTAGTTATCCTATGTTTTACATTATGGTTTACATTATCAGTCTGTCATCTCCTATATGTTATGGTGTAATATTACATGTTTTATATCCATCCTTGTGTACTCTCAAGAAACTCCTCTCTTACCCCCCATTTACCTTGGTTCCACACATTTAACGTCCATTTTCCCTTCCACCTTGGTGCCCACAGTGACAGCCAACCTCCGTTTCCTGAGGAGCCACTTCCAGAGATAGATGGAATAGTGTTCAGGGCCTAACTTGCTCAACTGCCCCAATGCCCTGGGGGCCACCCTTTCTCTCGAGGGATACAGTTCCCTCTATTTGGTGGCATTAGTCCTCCCCAGGATGTGGGTCCACCCCCACTCTCACTACTTGGGTTTCTCCCCCATGGTGACACCCACTCTGGCAGAATGAGCATTTAGACATTCCCCAGGAGCCCGTCCTGCATCAGACCCTCCCCTCCGAGCATTCTAAACAGGTAACCCTCTTTATTATATTTTGATATGATTTTCTCGGCATTTTACTCTCCACCAACACCTGACCCTCTCCTGTGTTCGTATGCTACCCCTCCCTCCCCCCACTTTTGGGCAATGTTACCCATCCGTCCCTCCCCAGCCATCCTCAAACCCGCAAAGCCCCAACCAAAGGCAACCCCTTGCCCCCCTTTTATCTCTTCTTTGTGCTCATACTTACCACCATCTCGTCTTAAATTCCACCCCTGCAGACATCGGCTCATATCCTTCCTCCACCCTCCGATTTCCTGTAAGCCTATCGTTCAGTCTCTTGCTATCTAGGGCAGCTTGTTTATTTCATATCATTGAGGTCATGTAGTATTTGTCCTTCAATGTCTGGGTTGCTTCACTCAACATAAGGTTCTCAAGATTCATCCATGTTATCACATGTGTTTGTAGTGTGTTTGTTCTTACAGCCGAGTAGTATTCCATTGTATGTATATACCACATTTTATTGATCCACTCATCTGTTGATGGGCATTTGGGTTGATTCCAACTTTTGGCAATAGTGAACAATGCTGCTATGAACATTGGTGTACATATATCGGTTTGTGTCCTTGTTTTCAGTTCTGCTGGGTATATACCCAGCAGTGGTATTGCTGGGTCATATGGCAAATCTATGGCTAGTTTTTTGAGAAACTGCCATACTGTCCTCCAGAATGGTTGGATCCTTCTGCATTCCCACCAGCAGTGGATGAGTGTTCCCCTTCCTTCACATCCTCTCCAGCACTTGTATTCTTCTGTTTTTTTCATTGCTGCCAATCTTATGGGTGTAAGATGGTATCTCATTGTAGTTTTGATTTGCATTTCCCTGATAGCTAGAGATTTGGAACATTTTTTCATGTGCTTTTTTGCCATTTGTATTTCTTCTTCGGAGAAGTGTCTGTTTAAGTCTTTTTCCCATTTTTTAAATGGGTTGTTTATCTTTTTATTTTCAAGATATAGAAGTTCTTTATATATGCAAGTTATAAGTTTCTTATCAGATATATGATTGCCAAATATTTTCTCCCACTGTGTGGGCTCCCTTTTTACTTTCTTGACAAACTCCTTTGAGGTGCAGAAGGCTTTAATTTTGAGGAAGTCCCATTTATCTATTAGTTCTTTTGCTGCTCGTGCTTTTGGTGAGATATTCATAAATCCATTTCCTATTACAAGGTCCTGTAGATGTTTCCCTACACTGCTTTCTAAGGTTTTTATGGTCTTGGCTCTTATATTTAGGTCTTTGATCCATCTTGAGTTGATCTTTGTATAAGGTGTGAGATGGTAATCCTCTTTCATTCTTCTACATATAGCTATCCAGTTCTCCAGACACCATTTGTTGAATAGGCCACTCTCTCCCAGTTGAGAGGGTTTGATGGCTTTATCGAATATTATGTGGCTGTATATGTGAGGTTCTATATCAGAGCTTTCAATTCGATTCCATTGGTCTATGTGTCTCTCCTTATGCCAATACCATGCTGTTTTCACCACCGTAGCTTTGTAGTATGTTTTGAAGTCAGGTAGTGTGATTCCTCCAATTTTGTTTTTCTTTTTCAGTATGTCTTTGGCTATTCGGGGTCTCTTTCCTTTCCAAATAAATTTCATAGTTAGTTTTTCTAGTTCCTTAAAGAAGGCTGCGTTGATTTTTATTGGGATTGCATTGAATGTGTAGATCAGTTTTGGTAGGATAGACATCTTAATAATGTTCAGTCTTCCTATCCATGAACAAGGAATAGTCTTCCATTTATTCAGGTCTTCTTTGATTTCCTTGAACAATCTTGTATAGTTCTCGGTGTATAAGTTCTTTACCTCTTTAGTTAAATTTATTCCTAAGTATTTGATTTTTTTATTTACTATTGTGAATGGTATTTGTTTCTTGATTTCCTCCTGATCTTGCTCCTTGTTGGTGTACAGAAATGCTACTGATTTTTGCGCATTGATCTTATAACCTGCGACTTTACTAAACTCATTTATGAGTTCTAGAATCTTCGTTGTAGATCTCTCAGGGTTTTCTATGTATAGGATCATGTCATCTGCAAATAATGAAATTTTGACTTCTTCCTTTCCAATTTGAATGCCTTTTATTTCTGGTTCTTGCCTCAGTGCTCGAGCAAGTACTTCTAAGACAATGTTAAATAGGAGCGGAGACAGTGGGCATCCTTGTCTTGTTCCTGAGTTTAGAGGGAAGGAGTCTAGGATTTCTCCATTGTAAACAATATTGGCTTTAGGTTTTTCATATATACTCTTTATCATGTTCAAAAAATTTCCTTGTATTCCAATCTTTTGGAGTGTTTTTATCAAGAAAGGGTGCTGTATTTTGTCAAATGCTTTTTCTGCATCAATAGATATAATCATGTGATTTTTTTCCTTCAATCTGTTTATATGGTGTATTACGTTGATTGATTTTCTTATGTTGAACCATCCTTGCATACCTGGGGTGAATCCCACTTGGTCGTGGTGTATAATACGTTTAATGTGTTGTTGAATACGATTAGCAAGTATTTTGTTAAGTATTTTTGCGTCTAGGTTCATTAGAGAAATTGGTCTGTAATTTTCCTTTCTTGTGATGTCTTTGTTTGGCTTTGGTACTAGGGTAATGTTGGCATCATAGAAGGAGTTGGGTAATGTTCTTTCTGTTTCGATTTTTTGGAATAGTTTCAGCAGGATTGGAGTCAGTTCTTTCCGGAATGTTTTGTAAAATTCACCTGTGAAGCCATCTGGCCCTGGGCTCTTCTTAATTGGGAGATTTTTAATAACTGATTCTATCTCTCTGCTTGTGATTGGTTTGTTAAGATCATCAATTTCTTCTTTCGTCAATATGGGCTCCTTAAGTGTTTCTAGGAATTTGTCCATTTCCTCTAGATTGTCATTTTTGTTGGAATATAGTCTTTCAAAATATCCTCTTATGATAGTCTTTATTTCTGTGGGGTCAGTGGTGATATCGCCTTTCTCATTTCTTATTTTGTGTATTTGTATCTTCTCTCTTTTTTTCTTTGTTAGTGTTGCTAAAGGTTTGTCAATTTTGTTAATCTTCTCAAAAAACCAGCTCTTGGTCTTGTTTATCTGTTCAAGTGCTTTCTTATTTTCTATTTCATTTAGTTCTGCTCTTATCTTTGTTATTTCCTTCCTTCTTCTTCCTGTTGGGTTACTTTGTTGTTGTTTTTCTAATTCCTTCAAATGTGCAGTTAGTTCTTCAATTTTTGCTCTTTCTTCTTTTTTGATATATGAATTTATGGCTATAAACTTCCCTCTCAGTACTGCTTTTGCTGCATCCCATAAATTTTGGTATGTTGTGTTATCATTATCATTTGTTTCAAGGTAGTCATTGATTTCTTTTGAGATTTCCTCTTTGACCCTCTGTTTTTCTAAGAGTGTGCTGTTTAATTTCCAAATCGTGGTGTGAAATCTGGGTTTCTGTCCCTTGCAAATCTCCAGCTTGACTCCACTGTGGTCAGAGATAATGTTTTGTATGATTTCAATCTTTCTGAATTCGTTCAGCCTTTCTTTGTGGCGTAGCATATGATCTGTCTTGGAGAATGATCCATGTGCGCTTGAGAAAAATGTATATCCTGCTGTGTTTGGGTGTAGCGATCTATATATGTCTATTAGATCGAGCTCCTCTAATATACTATTCAGATGTTTTGTTTCTTTGGTGATTCTCTTTTGAGATGTTCTGTCCAGAGTTGATAGTGGTGTATTAAAATCCCCCACTATAATTGTAGATGTATCTATTCTTTCACTTAGTTTTTCCAGCATTTGCCTGACGTATTTAGAGGCACCCTTGTTAGGGGCATAGATATTTATGATTGTTCGATCTTCTTGACAGATTTTCCCTTTCACTAAAATGTAGTATCCTTCTTTGTCTCTCACAATTGTTTCACATTTAAAGTCTATTTTGTCTGATATTAATATAGCTACTCCTGCCTTTTTTTGGTTATTGTTAGCTTGTATGATTGTTTTCCAGCCATTCACTTTCAATCTCCATGCGTCTCTGGGTCTAAGATGTGTCTCTTGTAGACAGCATATGGATGGGTCATATTTCCTTATCCAATGTCCCAGTCTGAATCTTTTGATAGGTGAGTTTAATCCATTGACATTCAGTGTTATTACTATCAAGGAATTATTTGTGTTAGCCATATTTTGATTGGATTTGTGTTTGTCATATTTTGTTTGTATATTTTTTTTGTCTTTTTTGTTGTTGTTGTTGGTCTTATACTCTCCTCCAACTCTGCCTTTCCTGTTTTTTCCTTTCTTCCTGCAGAACTCCCTTTAGAATTTCTTGAAGGGGAGGTTTCTTGTTGGTATACTCTTTCAGTTCCTGTTTGTCTGCGAATATTTTGAACTCTCCATCATGTTTGAATGCTAGTTTAGCTGGATAGAGTATTCTTGGTTGGAAATTTTTTTCCTTTAGTACCTTGACTATATCATACCACTGCCTTCTTGCCTCCATGGTTTCAGAAGAGAAATCAGCACTTAATCTAATTGAGCTTCCCTTGTATGTGATGGTTTTCTTTTCTCTTGCTGCTTTTAGGATTTTCTCTTTGTCTTGAGCATTGGATAATTTGACAAGTATATGTCTTGGGGTGGGCCTGTTGGGGTTTATGACTTGTGGAGTGCGCTGTGCTTCTTGGATATGCACATCTGTCTCTTTCAGTAGATTTGGGAAGTTTTCAGCCATTATTTCCTGCAACACTCCTTCTGACCCCTTTCCCTTCTCTTCACCTTCTGGAATGCCTATAATACGTATGTTTGAGCGTTTTGCATTGTCATTCAGGTCCCTAAATCCTAACTGGATTTTTTCTATCTTCTTATTGACCCCTTCTACTATCTGTTTGATTTCTGATGTACTGTCTTCCACATCACTAATTCTCTGCTCTGTCTCTTCTAGTCTGCTGATATTTGCTGCAAGTGTATTTTTGATTTCTTGAACTGTGGTGTTCATTCCCATCATATCTGTTATGTTTTTGCGTATGTCTGCAATTTCCCCTCCAAGTGATGTCTTCATGTTGTTAACCTCTTTCATTACTTCGTCAAATTTGTCGGTGATAAATGTTCTGAGATCTTTCATTGCTTGTGCCAAGTTTTGCTCCCCTTCGTGATTATTGGTTTGTTGATTGGATTCAGCCATGTTTTCCTGATTACTGGTTTGGTTTGTAGATTTTTGTTGCTTTCTGGTCATCTCTTTATTTTGATGGATTTAATCAGTTCCTTAGTTTCTTTGTCTGCTCTTGGAGTTAATTAGCTGTTATTTTTGCATAGGTGTTATATCTTCTCTTTGTCACTTTTTTCTTCTTATTCTAGTTACTTGTTGTTGGTTAAGTTCACTTTAAAGGAAAGTATTAGTGTTGGGGAAAGGCAATTGTGTAAGCAAGGGAAAAGTGTAAAGTAGTATTGGTGATATATGTTAACAAATCAAGAATATGAGATCTGGGAGGATGGAGGTTAGATTCATGTAAATTGTGTAGAGTTATAGCAGTAGGTAGAGTACCTATTATAAGGTAGATGATTGAATATGGGAGGAATATGGTATGAGCTAAAAAGCTATTGATTTCATGAGAGAGGGAAAGAGAAAAGAAAGATAATAGTTTCAAGAGTGGATAACAGACAGAAAACAAAACATAGGTATTAGAAATTAAGACTTAGACCCTTTGTGGATCAAAGAAAAGGAGGTGGGAGGTGGAATATAGGAGAGCCAGTAGATGGTGGCGGATATCAAGATGTAGGGGAAAGAGGATAGTGTAGGTAGCCTAAATCAGTTCACACAGAAATGAGGCAGTGAATGATGAGAAAACCCAGCGAATGTGAGGTGTTTCCTGCCGCACCTATTGTATAATTGAGTTAAAATAAACTAAGTAGAATATGAGGGACAAGAGGGAGAGAGACAACAGAATAAAAAGGGAAAAAAAGAAAAAAAAGAAAAAAAAAAGGGGGGGAGGAAGGGACGAGAGGAAGAAAGGAAAAGAGTGTGGCCAGGGGTGGGGAACAGGTAGGGGAAAGAAAAAATAAAAATAAAAAAAAAAACAGATATACACGAACCAGAATTAAAACACCCACTACACAGCACCTACCACAAAAAAAAAAAAAAAAAAAAAAAAAACCCTTAAATAACTGAGTAAAAAAAGACTTTGGGGGATACGCTGTGAGAGAAGACTAGGGGATAATGCGGTGTTAGCAATCAGGAAATTGAAAAAAGTAAAGAATAAGTCAAAATGAAAATAAAAACAAAACAAAATGAAACGATAAAGAAAAAACGCCAACGTTGAAGGCTAGGGCATTTAAGGACCTCAGATGGACCTCAGTACGTGATGGATTCAGGGATGGAAAGTCTGAGATATTGAGGACTCAAGAGGTGTGAGTCTCTGTAGTGTGGGCCACCAGAATTTAGGGAATTCAGACCTGGCAGCCTCCAGTCTCGTCAACAGGAAGCCTGGGAGCCCCGCAGTGTAACACAGCCCTCAGGGATCCCCACAGCTGGGTGCCAACCCTATGGGGGAAGTCAGATCCGCAAACTCTATATTGTGACTGAACCCTGCAATTCACTTTGTTGGGCTCATAAGTACGTTATCTTTCATTTGAGCTTTTGGACACCTCCCGTCCTGTGATTCCAAGCCACTGCCACTAGAGGGCGCCTCTACACCGCAGCCACTTTACTAGTACAGATCGGAAGCCCGGCCAGTGACGCGGAAAACGGATTCCAATACCAGAATTCTCAAGCTTCGCAGAATATTCCTTAATCTGCTTCCAGACGTGTCCCCCCCCCCCTTGCCGCAGCCTAGATCAATTTTCCAATTACTTCTCTTTATTGCCAACAGCCTATTTGGGTTGGAGAACGGTTGCCGGGCTTTTGGGGGCAGGGCTTCAGGCGGAAGCGCTATTGTTTATATTCGCACTCAAAAGTTTCTCCTGCTTCACAACAAAACACCGTCTAACTTCCGAAATCGATCCACAAAGGCGATCTGTCACATCAACCTGTCAACAGCTCACCCAGAGCTCCCGAACTCCTTAGCCCTTCAGAGTCATCTAAAAGCGGTGCCGCCCGGCTGGACCGCGGTTCCCCCCACCCCCAACAGGGAGGAGCCCGTGCGCGGGTCTCACCTGCGGGGTCTCACCTGCGGGCAATAGAACCCAAATTATATCTACTAGACCAATCCTCTCCGTTACCTTTCCACCCAATCGATGTCCCGACACTTCTGCCCTGCAAAAATCCCGAAAAAGCCTCGCCTTGGAGAACCTGCCGCCGCGCCCAGCCGTCTCTTCCCAGGACAGACCACAAAGGCAAGTTTACTCAGCGACCATCTTGTCTCCTCCCCCTACAGCTACTCTTACTAAGCATTTCCAACAGCCGTTACCACGGCTGTAAAAGGAAAGCACTTGGATTTCCAACTGGAAATGTGTGGAATTAGGAAACTATTGATAACTTATTTTCTTTTTGTTTCTCTCCTTTCCGGTAATTTGCACTTAGAATTCTTGAATAATCCAAGATACTCCAAGCACTGTTGGAGGTATAGAGAAGCAACACAATAGAGGACTCTATTCAACAGGGTGCTCCCCACATACTGTTTCACTCTTTCAAAAGAGCTTACTCAAGAGACTCAAGCTAGAAATTAGAAATGATCCCTTTTATTCAAACATTTTTAAGAGGTAGTCACTTGTGTAATTCAGAAGTTGGCAAACTTTTTCTGTAAAGGGCCAGATAGTAAGCATTTTAGGCTTTATGTGATTTCTCTCATAGCTGTTCAGTTCTGCAGTTGTAGCATGACAATAGCTAAAAGGATGAGGTTCCAGTAAAACTTTATTAACAAAAATAGGAAGCTGGCTGAATTTGGTCCACAGGTTTTAGTTTGTGGACCCCTGGTTTTATTGTACGGTGGCAATTACATTTTCTTTTGCTATTTCAACCATCTCATGATTCTGTTGATTTTATAAAATGTGTACATGTTAATTATTTTAAAATCCAAGTAATATAGAGAGCAACAGTGACTAAATCCCACTACTTATAAATAACCAGTGTTAATAAGTGGTGACCATCACTTCAGACTTTTGTCACTTCATGAATGGTTTCTTGATAGTGAACAACAGAAACAAATCAGGTAAATTAAGGCAAGAAGGAAGTATTGTAAAGGTCCTGAGCAGTTCCACAAGTTGACAGGAGAGCTTAAGAATCAGACTTGTTCAGAAGCAACAGATAGCAAGGCCACACAAGTTTGTGCTTCAGGTAAGGTGTGCGGCCTTGGGCAATTGCACCTCTGCTTCCAGATTCTCAACAATTGTGTGTAGAATAGTCTTTAACACACCTCCAGTCATTGTTTTGCTCTGTCAAGTTTTTAAGTCTGATTGACAACTCTAAGGTCACAGGTCACGTGGTCACGTGCCCACGTGACTTGAAGCTATCTTTTCATTTTACAAAAGAGATGTCTAAATTATTTCTCTGAATACTTTTTTTTCAATTCTTTCCATGAATTTTATTCTTCATGGGCTCAAAGCCTTTTTAAGCTAGATCATTTTCTTTGATATTTATAATCTTCTCTCTGATGGCTATATTTATTTATTTTTCATGTGCTTTGTTCTCTTAACACTTTCCTTTATGCCACTGATTTTGTTTTCAGCTCTGTCTATTCTGTTCCTTGTTTTTTCTAGCTTAATTATTAAATACTTACTGGTGTTGTTTTGAGTCCCAGCTCATTTCTCTGGTTCTGCAATATCCTTTTTCAGCCTGTGAAGAATATGTATCATTTTTTCCCAGGCTGGGGAGTTCATTTTTCTTTACATATTGGAATCCTTTCTTTCCTTTTGGCTGTGTGCATGCATATTTAGTACATTATTTCTTTTTATCTTGCTTAGGTCTTGTATAGGCATATCCACCCAGACTTTACATTTGTTCTGAACAAGGTGAATTCTATTTAGTTTCTCTCTTTTCCTGGCTGATGTTAACCTTCTCCCTGTAGTCAGCAAGGAACTGAATGCTGGCAACAATCTCGGAGCTTGGAAGGAATCCTTCCTCAGTAGAACCTTGAGATGAGATTGCAAAAGCCTTTTGAGACCCCGAAGAAGAGAACCCAGCTAAGCCATGTCTGGACTCCTGACTCACAGGAACGAGGAGATGATAAATGTGTGTTGTTTTGAGCCTCTAGGTGTGTGCTGACATTATTACACAGCAATAGGCAACTAATACAGAAACACATGACTATATGGCTATAGCAGATAAAGCACATAGAACTCACCGTGAAACCCATTATAATGCTCCTCTACATTCTGCAGGCCCAGAATGGTTGCTCCCCTTTAATGGAGGGTTGGTCTCAAGCTTATGTCCAGTGACTAAAAAGAAAATTATAAATATTTCACTAAATTAAAAATTGGTGATAGACTCTCCTCTGGACTTAATGATGGTTGTGGAGTTGTCTATTTGATCACAGTGACACTAAAGGTTCAGCATGTTCAGCAAGTTTCACAAAGCTCTCCAAGAACTCTAAAATGAAGCCACGTTTTCTATTGATAAAATAGTCATGCTCATGCCTAGTGTTCTTAATTTGGAACCTGGAGACTGCTTTCTATGGGAGCACATTCGCCCAAATAACTCTTAGCTGATTGAGATACTAGTAATAGTTTGTTCATTTAGAAAAATAACACTTTCTCCAAAGGGGAAAAATAAGTCAAAGTAGGTAAAAAAATCTGACTTCTCAAAGTACAACATAGTTGGTGAAAACAAATGAAACTTTTCTAGGTTACCACAGTCACAAAAAATCTCGTATTCATTATATAAACATACATACACATATACATATATCTAATTCTTTTCTGATGTTAATAACATGAGGTCCAATTAGGAAAATCTGATGATGGTACATAGAACAAAGTTAATAGAAAATAAACCGCGTTCCAGATGACTTTAAAAAATAATACATGAAATATTTAGAAGGGTATTTGCACAAAATTTAGGTTTCCCTTGACCACATATTAAAAAAGAAAATGGAACAAAATGAAAAGATCCTCAGAATCTATAAAAATGCTGTTTCTCTTATATGTCCACAGACTCAGGACAAATGTCTCTGAAATATCCTTTGGTTAGTTGATGAAATATTCTGTGTGTTTATTCCCTGAATTACAATTGTCATAGAAGCAGAATAACCTGTTTAAAGAGGAATCAAAGAAGTTCAGCATTTACTAGATGATAACTAATTAAAAATCACTATTAGAATAATTACAATAATGGTAAGAAATATGATGCATTAATAGAGCACTTTCATTCTCAGAGGCGGAGTGGTTCAGAGGTTACTTATTTCTGTCTCTAAAAATGATCTGTGGAGAAGATAGCTATTAGGTATATCACTGTAAGTATTTTCTACTTTGGCAAACATTTAAGGCCAGGATTAGATATCTTTAACTATATATTTACTACAACATAAACAGATACCCAGCACCTTTCATATACTTTACTAAAAGGAGCTCTATTAGAATGATGGCATTTGGAGAACACACTTGTTTTTTGGGTAAAATAATTTGAAAGAATATCCTTAGAAAGAATAAACAACATGTAACTTAAATATTTATGCATGCTATTCAGAGTGACCTAGAATTCTCAGCTCACTTTAAAGGGCTTGTTTGCCATGTTGTCCCTGATCTGCAGTATACTGTTAGAAATGTTTTGATTTGGGTATTGGCAGAATTCTGTGATGGCAAGGTATTGCTGAACAATACTGAAATTGAGACCTCAATGCAGGAAGAATATAGCACTTTTCTTTCACAGAAAGAAGTGGGGAAATTAGTTAACACCTTTTCTACCTTACGGTGTAATTGGATTCAGGAAAAGGCTAACTTAAAGCAGGACCAGGTCTGACATATAAAATCCTCACAAGGTAACAAGAATCAGTTTGGTTTGTTCGCTGTCATTTCTCATTATAATCTTTGTCATGAGAATGGATTCATGTTGTGCCATTTTCTGTTCTTGTTACAATCTTTGTCACATGAATAAGATATCAGGATGTTAATGCCTGGCATACAGTATTCTGTGTGTGATGACACGGTACAGGACGACGCTGACCTTTGCAATATTATGTATTCTGATTGGTTGTTCATTTCACCTCTTTCCCACAAGTTAATAAGGCTGTAAAAAGGAGAGAACTGAAATGGCCAGCCAGTCAAATTATAGAATATTGAAAAGGTCAGAGCGGTACAGCACAGAGGAAAAAATTATGGAATATATGGTGCATTAAAATTCTTGTGACAATGATTATAACAAGAATGGGAAAGGATACCCATTTATGTTAATTCAATCTAGAGAACCCCAAAGGATGATATTCCCGGGACAGCAATCATTTATGCATCCCTGAATCACATACTTGAAAACACCTATTTATCCTTGCTTTTGCTTAAAAAATAATTGCTTAGAAAATATCCACTATTCAATGATAAAGAACATTGAAAATCGGATTCTCACCTTAGAAAATGGCCATTAATGTTAACATTTTAGTAGGACTTTGTATTTGAAACTGAAGGAAAGGTTCTTTATTAGTGAAATCTGTTGTGCATAGGAGATTTATTTTGGTTGTTTCTTCATTTAATTTTTTTTCCAAAATATAAAGGTAAAGCAGAACTGAATGAAGACCCCCTTTAGAAGGTAGAAGATCCTCAAACAGCATTTAGGAGTTTATTTTAAAATTTATGTATTATATACAAAACTTGTTCTTGCTCATATTGTTGGTCAATATGCAAAGAATCTTTCCTTTCCCTGAATCCTCAGTGAAGAGAGTGAAAGAGATAGAGAGAGAGAGAGAGAAAGAGAGAGAGAATACGTCAATCAGAAGATTAATTTTTGTTCTCAGATCTGCAATATTGATTACTCATTTTTAAAATTGTTTTTACATATATTTCATTTTTTCTTATAGAACACCGGTATTAAATTTTGTGTTCTCTCAATTAGATCTGGTTTGTACTTTTTGTAGGTACTCTGTACTTTCTGTAGGTGCAGTAGTTTACTAATGCTATAGTTTCTGTAGGTGCTCTGTACTTTCTGTAGGTGTAGTAATTTACTAATGCAGTAGTTTACTAATGGAAGGGCATCATTAATAAGGTTGACAAACATGATCTAATTATTTGTAGTAGCAGAGGAAATTTTTTTTTTTAATTCCCCACCCCCCCTTTCCCAGATGGTTCTCTCATCTGTCTGCTCATTGTTTGCTTGTCTTCTCCAGGAGGCACAGGAAGCAAACCCCATACCTCCCACTTGGGAGGTGAGTGCCCGATGGTCTGAGGCATATCCACTCCCCACAGGCTGTGGCATTTGCTGGCTTGTGGCATCTGCTTGTTTTTAGGCATCGAGCTCATTGCAGTGGTTGCAGCATCTGCTTGTCTTCTTTTTTTTAGGAGGCACTGGGACCTCCCATGTGGTAGGCAAGCACCCAACTGGTTGAGCCACATCCACTTCCAAGAGGAAATAAATTTTGATTATTACTTTAAGACCAGCCTCATTATAGACTAAATAATCCTAAACTTAGTAGATCTCAAACTTCAGCATGTTTAAGAAATATCACCCAGTGATTCCTGAGCTCTATCCCCGGATATTCTCATTCAGTAGGTCTGGGGTGGAATTCAGATATGTAAATGTTTCTGAAGTACCCTGATGATTTAGATAGAGGTGAACCCTAAAATACTGACAAAGAACCTCATTTTACAGAGCATCCAGTGCAAGCCCCATTAAAGCCCAAAGACTCAGACCACAATCAAAAGGGATAGATGAGGGAACTCAACTTAAAACTCCCAGGCGCTGTGGAGCAAGGGGTTTTGGCTCCAGAGCACAACCACTCAAAGAAGGCTGCCCCATCCACTTATACTCACAAGTAGGGTCAGAGCTGAGGCCGACCAGACAGGAATGGTCATCTGTGATAGGAAATGCTTATCATTCCAGCTTGATTCTTGAGGCTGAACCAACTGGGCTGCATTTTCCAACCCACTGAAAACAACGTTCATGCAGTGAAAAGTGGTAAAGCACAACCCTCTCAAGAGGGGCAATCCAAGGATTTGCATTTTAAGAATCTTTCCTCAATGTCTAGGAACCCAAATTGAAAGAAAGGGAGGGCTGGGGAAAACTGGGGAGAGTCTGGGGAGGGCACAAATCTGTGGATCTTCCTTTGGCTTGGACTCTGGGATTGAGCTTAATTGAGGTTTCAGGTCCAGTCAGTTGCTGGAGGCCTGTGAAGTGAACTCTGTGCTGGTGGGGATGAGAGAACATTAGACTCACTTGGCTGCATGGCTCCTGGAGATGTACAAGTTCTTTTTTTTGAGCTGAACAAAATGGTTATGTAATTGCATACTTCTCATAATTATTGAGTAATTACATACTTCTTATAATTACTGAGTAATCATTGTTCTATAACTAGAACTTAATGTTACAACTAATTGTATAATTACCATGTATTAATGTTGTTATCTAGGAAACTTGGAATAAAGTGGTACTTAATATATTTCCCCCTGCCATGGCATTTTCAAAGCTAGTAATAGTGTTTGTTTCACAGCTAAAATTTGCTTCAAAATAACAAACAAACAAACAAATCACTAGGAAAACAAGTCCTAAATATTATAATCATGGGTGTTTACTTATTGATCCTACATTTGCACCTGGCTTAAATTTGTAAAATTGTATTTTCTTGGCTTAATTTTTAGAATTTGCATTGTGGGTTGTTTTTTTTTCTTCTTCTTCAATTCTCAGTCTTTTGTAGGATGTGCACAATTAGATTATCTCAGAGGCAATTGAGCATCTGTCTGGGTCTCTGTAGGATCAGCTGACCTTTTTGAAATTGTACAGCTGGGCATGCGACAATAGCAGCAGTTGTTTCAGCAGTAGCTGGAAATGCTTCCAAGGAACGAGTCATCATGAGAACTTGAGGTTTTCAGATGCTGATAATATAATCCTTCCTAGACAATATTTACAAGGGGCTTATACATCATTTTAACAAGACTTCTTGAATTCAGTAATTAGGTCTTATTGTTTTAGACATTTCCTCTTCAGTACTAGCAAAGTACACGCAGTTGGAACTCAATAATCTCTGATGGAATCAAGTTGACCTAGTTGTAAAGAACCTATGAAAGTAATAAGGCATAATTTGGAAATATATGTTCAATACATTATGAAGTTATCAAAGTTTGTTTTACAGGTTTCAGAACTTCTTGCTAATGTGTATCATACATAAAATTCTGTATGCATATTCAGCTTCCATTTTAGAACTTTGAAATCATTCTGTAGGCTGAAAGTATGTTTTTTTCTAGTTTTACTGAAAAATGAATAGACATTGTAATTCCAATTTTTTAGCTATTAAATCCTATTCATTCCCATAAGTAGCTCTACGGAAAACTATTCCTTTGAGTGTGAAGTTTCTTACTGCCAGTTTCAAGTCTAGAGCAATAAATTTTCATATGTCAATAGGGACATTTTCTGGTCACAAGAAATACTTACGCCTGTGTATTTTAGCAATAACATTTTAAGCTAATCCTCCATTCCAAAACTATTCTATACAAGTATCTTTTGTCAAATTTTGTGTATTTTTAAAGTGTTTGTCTGCCTTACCCACATTTCATTAAAGTGGTCATGTCATAACTAGATATCAGACCCTCTTTTGCATCATACGATTTTTATGAATTTCAGAGCTTGAAGTAAAACTGAAGAGACTATGGGATGGTGATAAAGGATGAGATTAGTGTTGTTTTGTTGACTGAACTGTTAGACTTTTGATAAGTAATAACAGTATTGGAAAAGAGAGAATGTAAGAGGTAGGTAATTGCTACTGAGAAAGTAAGTTAGAGTGCATAATTCTTAGTCAACTTGCAAGTTCTAAATGTCTAGTATTTAGGTGTGTGGATTACAATAAAAATAGTAACAATATTCCCAACTGCTGTTTACGAGTACCTATTATGTGCTCATATTATAAATAAATTACCTCACTTAGCATTTACAATAACATTGCAATGTAAATGTAATCATTCCCAGTTCACAGATGAAAAAATTGAGGTTCAGAAATATTAAATAACTTAGAAAAGAACATACTATTCAAAAATGTCAAGAAGAGGTTCAAATGCATTGACAGTCTAATACTCCAGCCCATGTTCTTTCCTTTACACTATACTTTGCTACTGAACTATATTAAAGTATAATATTTTTGTAAATATTGTCACTATTAAATATTGTATACCATACAATGCAAGATCAATTTTAACATGTGGCCAATTACTTTAAAAAATATGTACTCATTAAGATGGTTTCAGTATCTAGAGATCTTTCAAATATGGTGTTTCTTCCCCTTAAAGTCCAGTATCATGTGTTTTTTTAAATTTGTTTGCCCATCTTTTCAGAATTTGTGTGGGAACGATTAAATATACCTGTAATTAACTTGTTTTGACAAAGGAAGATGGCTAATTGAAGGAAATATCGATATTCTTATTGGTTCTTTTCTTTGCATTTTAAAAGTAAATATAACACATTTATAAAATTTTACTAAAATTAAGCATGACTTTTAAAAAATTACCTCACGTAACCTTTCAGGAAAGCAGCTAACATATAAAGTGAAATAAAATGTTATAACACAATTTTCAGTCATAGCTTTGTCTTATTTCAACCCTAATTGCTAACTGTTCTTAACCTTAGCTGTAATGCTGATGTACAGGAGATGGAGGTGAAACACTGGGATCAGCAGCAGTATTTTCACGTATCCTAGTCATTCTGAGCTTTGCGAATAGGCTTGCTGAAGCGCTGGAGGGACGGTGTGGAATTGGGGGAGGATACATTGAAAGTATTGTTTCACGTGATGAAGCAGCTCCTGAGTTTTCCCACAGAGCTTAAAAAATAGATCTCCTAATCGAAGCAGGCAGATATTACCACTGATTTCCAGTCTGCTTTTCAGAATATTCTGACCAATCTGATTTTAATAGTATAATTGTAAAAATGCGCTATTGTCACCAATGCAAGGTGTTGGTGGTAGGATGGTGTATGGGAATCCTATGTTTTGTGCATGATGGTTCTGTAAACCTGCAACTTCTCTAATAAAGGAAAAAAGGGGGGGGGGGGCGGAGTTGACAGAAAATCATCAACTTACTTCTCCATTAAAATAAGCAGAAAAAGCCCCAATTGATGATATATGAAATATCTGACAAATATATTCAAGTATGCTATTAACATCCAGAACAATTCTAATGGGGGAGGGTATTTTTTCCAGTGTGCACATCAAAGAAAATCCAAGGATAAAGAACCCACAAGAAATTATAAAAACAATGCTTTAAGTGATCAATATGCCTGTGCAGTATTTTTATTTATGACGCATGATCCTGCTGATATGGTTTCATATTATCTCAGAATATCAGCCCAATTATTTTGACCACCATGATAAATGACTTGGAGAACATAAGGTGAACATAGTTAACATTTTGCTAACAAAACAGAAAAATAAATAACATATGCATATTGGTGAGGACACGTATACTACCTCTTAGGACAGTGATATTATAGTTATGTTTAGTAAAGTATATTTAGAAAACCCCACAAAATATTTGAATCATAGCAAGCAAGAATCCTTAATAGTCATTTTAATAATCTTTTCTTTTATCAGCAGGTAATAACTACAGTCTTCTGAATGGCACTCAAATTGTACATAACAGTGAAGAGAACAACCTTTGGGTGCTCATCAATGGGTTGGTTCCTTTTACTAACTATACAGTACAAGTGAATGTTTCAAATAGCCAAGGCAGCTTGATGAGTGATCCTACAGTGATTTCAATGCCTCCAGGGGGTAAGTCTATGTAAAACGTTGTCTATCTAATTTTCCATAAATACCCTAGAACTAAGTTTCTATTGAATACCTTGTTTAACGTTAGCATTCATTTGTTTTAGACCTTAGAGCTCAGTTGTATTTCTGATCATTTGGGCTGTAATTATTTTGTTTTGCTTTATTGAGACTCTTTTATCTTTCTATCCATTCATTGTTTTTTTTGAGACTGCTTTTATATCACTCTGTGCATATGTATGTGTGTGTATGAACGTATACATATATATCTTACTGTCTCCATGTTAAGAAGATTGATAGAAGCTTTTTGTTTAATTGAGACTTCACTTCGCTTGAAAATTTATATTTCCCATTTGAGCTTTAATTTTCTACTGCAATGTTTTTCATTCTTGGTTTTTTGAAGAACCATTTTGGATATACATCTATACCCTTCGACTAGGTAAAAATGGGCAGTGGGAAGATAATAGACAATATAGGAAAACTATTCTCAGCACTGATGAAAATGCTTTAAATGACATGCCCTACAGATTATAGTCCACCAGTGTCTCTACATATGTGACATATGATACACTCTGGATATTCTTTTCAATATTTTATGAAAAAAATTGATATAACTTATTCAAAATTACCATTATTTTGATCTGCAATCAACTATACCCTTGGTTTAATTATTCATGGGAAATAATTAAGAAGAAAACTCCTTCTCTGGTTGGTTTCTAATGCCCTTGAACAGAAAGCATGCCTCCAAATAATAAGAGCTTGATTCTCCATTAAGCATTTGAGAATATCTTTTCTGAGAATACTGAAGGAAAAAGACCTCAGTATACCCAGCATACTCCCTGAAGTCCAGATTTGGTAACCACGGAGTTCTAGCAAGGGAAAGCACGGCTCTCTATGGGGCTGTAAAAACTCCCCTCCAGTCACAAAGGTATAGGGGCAGCAAGTGCCTCATCATTAGAGGAAAATAACAGTTAATCCTACCGTTTGTATGGAACCGACCTCTGTCCAAGAAAAGATTCAATACCTGTAGTATCACAGAAATCATTCACTATCATCTACATTTTATGACATTATAAGAATTAATGAATTGATGCTTACTAAAATACTTGAAACCCTAAATGGCAGAAGTCACGTGTTTAAGAAAATAATGCTTGAAAGAGACTTTTGGGGCTGATCAATTCAGGTGTAGTATCATGTTTCATGAACAAGTAATAAGAAAGGGAATTGAATTTAGACTGGTGTTTAAGAATTGAGACCCACACAAATCTTTGAGTATTCATATCTTCATGTTTCACTGTAACACAAATGCTGGAAGGGATAGAAATTTTCATGTCTCTGAACCTTAGTATATACTGCCTTTTACTCATATTTAGACATTAAAGAATAGGAATTTAATGGAGATTTTAAGTTACAAAGCAATACTTAACAGGGGGTATGGACTATTCAATGATTTGTACATTCATTTTATGGCCTTTACCCTGATTTAGTTTATAATTTACATAGCATCCATAAAAAGAGAGCTAATTTAATTCTAAACATTTGTATATGTGTGTATACTCATATACACATATATGGAATTATATATGTATTGATTATAGTGATTAAGTTAAAAATATATTTTGCTAATTCAGGATACACCAGATAAATATATCTGTGGAAAGGTTGATATTATGTGAATAGAAAGAAACACATGCTGTTTTGCAGTGGTATAGCAGAACCGAAGTAAATGCCTAAATGAGGCTTATCTTTACCTGAACTATGTAGATGCTTATCTGTATCAGACTCTTCAGATTCAATGCAATCACTCATTTTATATATTCAGAAATTCAGAATTTGGGAGATGGCACTTTACCACAAGAGGAAGCAAATGTCTTTAAAGACAGACAGTGATTTGCTCAAGTTTATTACAGCCATTAGAACATACTTTCTTTCATCATTAGATTGTTGTTGATTACAATTAGGAAACTTATAGCTTTAAAATTATCTTTTTTATGACCTTGTGGCAGTTTAAAGGTGATACCTCATTGATTAAATAGGTTTTAGTTCATGCTTCCTTTTACTTAATGATCTGAAAACATATTATCCTGATTTACACATAAAATCATGCTGAAAAGCATGTGGCATTCACTAGAATATGTGTGTTTAAGTAGAATTAAATTAGTACTGAGAGTTATTAAAGAAATCTTCCATGCCTTTGTCCAGTGAACTGTGTTTCATACTGAAATGAATAATAAATGAACCAATATACAGACGCGAACCAACTTATGGGCAGACAAGGTTCTATATGCTATTTACTTTTCCATTATATTTGGATTGTTACCATAATTGCCATTTCCTTGATTTCAATATTAGATCTCTTTTATGGTGATGTTGAATTCCTAGCCGTGTCTTTCAATGCTGGATTATGCAAGACTTGTAAAGGTAATACCCTTAGCTGTGTTTTGTTCTCAGTATCTTTAAAGAACCTATTACCAGAAGGTTCGAGTGAAACATAGATACTAATTTCTTTATCATATATTTGCTATCAAATTTGGTCTGGAAAACCCCCTTCACCCGCTTTGATCTGGCCAAGTCCTACTCATTTTTAGAGTTCAACTTAAAAATCACTCCATCAGAAAGTCATGTCTTAACCGACTGAGGCTGAAATAGGGCCCCCTTGTATCCCAGGGCACAATCATATTACATTAAAATTGCCTGTCTAACTTGACAGTCACTATCACGCTCAACAGATCCTACCCAGCAGGGACTGCTTCTTATTTACGTTTTTAACTTTGGCACCTAGAACAAACCTGACCCATGGTAGGTGCATAGTAAATAGTTGCTGAATGAATGAATAAATAAACCAGCAAGATAGTTTAATTACCAGTTTTAAATTGGCATCTCATCATTGCTCAGGCCTGCCTATGCCAGGGACTCTACCTGTTCACTCTTGCATTGTAGCCGGCTGTGGGAAATGTGACTGTCTCCATTTACATTACGTTCACAGTTGCCATGCAGATGTAATTGGGGGCCCAGACTGCAGGGAGCATGAGGAGTATTGGAGGTCAGGAATATTCTCAGTTTGTACCACCTCATCACTCTGATTCCTCCCCTAAGATGGTTACTTTTCTTAGGCAAGCATAGGATGAATAGACCTCGGTTTACATAGGAAATTGGAAAGGAAGGGTAAGGGGACAAGGTAAAGAATTTTGCTCTGCTACATCACCTCTTAGTTGATGAGTAAGAAACATCTTCTTTAACTAGTAGCTATCCCTATTTTTCTGATGACAAAGAAAATCATGACTAAAAATATGGTAAACCAAAGTAATTTTGAAGATGGGAAATAAGGTGGGCAAGATCGTGCTACCAAGAGCTTAGTTACCTAGATGGATAGTGGCACATACTTTTCATTTCAGAATTTCGTTTTAAATATTGTTTGTTCAACTTGAGGAGTTTTGTTATTGCTTCGTGTTGTTTTTTTTTGAATCAAGTAGCACATTCTTTTCTACCTGTGATTTTGGGTTTTGTAATTCCACAATTGCTGTATTTTTAGGTTGTTTGTAATAACATATTGCTCATATTTAGCACTATGGTAGTTCTAGGCATGAATAATATATTTAATCCAAGCTTGTGAATAGCATTATAGTGCAAGTTCAAGAGTTCTAGGAAAAGAATTTAAAAAAATAAAATAAAAACGCAATCCAAATGTTAATCCATAAATATGAAACTTTGTTTTGAACTTTACCCCTTCAAGGTCTGGAGTTACTAATGGGGTTAGGATTGCAACTCTTAATGGGGCTCGGTGCATTAGTGTTTTGTATGCACGGAATTCAACATTCAGTTTAATAAGTGGTTGACATTGGTGATGTCCCTTAATTTGCTTAAATCTAATTGGCTCTTTTATCAGTCAAACCTGTATGGATTGGCAATTGATCAGAAAGGGTCAGCCATGACTCTGCATGTAGTTAAATGATGGAGCCACCAGCTAAACTCTCAGGTGCATGATAATAAGCAAAGGAAGAACAACAAATGAGCTTAGAGGAGGAAGGCAAAGAAGCTTAGAAGTTTTGCAGGATCTTCAAGTTCAGAACAAAGGCATTATAGAGTATATAAATTTTAAATACACTGCATTTTGCCTCCAGACTTAAAGCTTTTTTCCAGAAGAACTGAAATCTTGTCTGAAACTGTCTTTGTTACATCAAAGCACTACTCAGAAAGCTAAAAGAGACAGAAGAAGCATAAAAGGGCATAGTTTAAAATGATTAGTGACAAATTCCATACCGACAAACTAGAAACAGATTTTTTATGAAAGTTTTATATTTTTCCAAAAGAAATAATTTTATTCTATTTGTCTTTCTCTGAACTGTTTTATTGTAACTGTGAAAGGACACAGAGCCACCTTAGATTGTGAACTTAATCCAGTTCTTCTATGACAGTAAATTATTTGTCATTTATACATTCACATTGATGGGAATTATCATCATCTACAAACTTTCTAAAAAATGCTAAGCTTGAGGAAAGTGTTTCTTTTCCAGAGGTATGTTATTTACAAAATTAAAAACTGAGACAGGGAAAACGGAAGTAAGTGGTTTGTTTTCGTTCTTTCCCTTCTTCCCCTCTGCAACTAAAACAGATATGAAAGAAAATGATGAAATCAACTTGGAATTAAAACTTAGGCATGCTGTAAAAGTGCAGACTTTGGAATCATCCACACCTGGTTTTCATCTAGCTCATTCATTCATAGACTAAGACCAAATTCACAATTATCTCTGAGCCTCTTTTTGTTCATCCATAAAACAGGGTTTTTGATAATTGTCACCTGACAGAATTGTTTGAAGGATTAAACAACAAGCTATATGCAATGTGCTTAGCACAGTGCCTGTCCTGAAAAACATTTGGTGCTTACTACCCTCATTGTTCTATTTTCCTGCTGAGACCCTTTTTTGATCACTGCAAGCTGAAAAATGCCCTCATGGGGAGAGCAAGTGAAAATCAGAGCCTTTCTTATAGATATACTCTGCTATACCCTTATCCCTTCCTACACTTACTTACCCTTATGTTGTTGACATAAATATGGCCAGGTCAGTAACCCTGCCACGTGGTAGATGTGATGGCTATTGAATGATGAAGTAGGCAGGAAGTATGGGAAGTGATTTTCTCTTTGAAATAGCTATGGCATTCCCCTCATGACCTCTGTGTAATAATTTGCAAATGATTTTTACATCAGCCTCTCATTGGTTATCTTGGGATTTCAATGGGCGGAAAAGCAGCACAGATTTTTCTTAATAGATCTCCCTTCCGTATTCATATTGAACCACTTACTGAATACAGTTTTTATGGTCATTTCTGTTGATTTCCAACATCTGTGTATTTTTGTTCATAAGTAAATGCTTTCATAGTATTACTCATACTAGCCAAATAAGAGATAATCGAGGTTTTATGCTAAGTATTTTTTGCCTTCTCTTAATTCCCCTCAAATATGTATTTTATAAAGTTAAACCTTTGAATTGAAACTTTATTTCACTTTTTGCTGATAGGAAATCTTAATAGTTGTACAGAGAACATGCTTTTGGATAACCAAATGAAATGTTTGCTTTTTAAAATATAACATCCTTATTTTTTGCCCAATAATTGCCCTAAAAGAATTTTACATTAATCCTTCAATTTTCATAGATTGAACTTCTGAATTAATTTACATTTAGGTTTTAGGAAACTGGGACGCTCTTTCAGCTGTTTTGCTAAGTAACAAACCAACAACTACTCCATATTACTTACCCCAACGCTTCGAGTTGTCAGGGTGCTGCTTCTGCTGATCCCGCGTGTGATTACTACCACTGCTGTGCATGGCCTGCCAAACAGAGGGGATCCTAGTGATCTTGGCTGCCTAAGGAGCCTAAACTGGGCTTCTGCAGAGCATGGGAACTCTGGTTTCCAAGAGTCAAATCCCAACATACAAGCACGTATCAAACCTTTGCTTGCCTCAAGCTGACAAAAGTATTGATTTCTTGGCCAAGTCATTGAACATGGATACTGAAAGGAATGATTTGCTGGGTCCCATCAATGTAAATGCCTAGTTATACACACACACACACACACACACACACAATTATTCTATCAAATTAGTCCTATTATTTTTCCAATGGCATATACACACAATAGCGCAGAATATTTACTAAAATTTTCCTGAAAGACAGTATATGAAAATATTTCCTAGCATGAAAGCATCCTGCTTAAAATGCTCTTAGCTCAATATTGTAGAAAAATCTGGAGCTGTTCTTATATATGGATGATTTTTAAAGTAATTTTAGTTGTTGCTCAATATTGAAATTCTGCATATGGCAGTAAGCTGAGTGGATAGGGACTGTGCTTGATTTGTCTATTTCTGTGTGCCCAGTGTCTAGCCCAAAGCATTTGCTGAATGAATGAATGCATATATGACTTACATGAACATTTTTTGGTAATGATAGCTTAGAAAATAAAACTCAAAAAATCATAGCTTTGCTGCTGTTAACTTTTACTTGAATAAACATTTTTTAAATAATTGAGATTGAATTCTTCTTAAAATCAATTTATCATAGTCCTGCCAAGATTGCCATAGCAGTGTAGAAGTAAATAATATAGGCCCACTTAAAGCATGTATGTGTGTGTGTTTAGTTCTCTGTTTTAATTCACCTTTTAAGTTAACTGATCCTATCATGTTTAGTGATTAATCAGTTAATTGAAAAAGTTGGTTAATACAGAAAATTTCTAAAAAATCCATATTTACATTAAACACTTAATTTTAACTTAGAACACATAATTATATATTGACCCAACAATCCTTTTATATAGAGCCAAGGTGTTTTGAGTATGTTTGCTATTTATAGATCTAGCATCTTTCTTATAAAAACTATACCCATAATAATTATATTTTTATAATGTATATGTAATATATAATTATACCTTCCAGTTAAACTTCTGAAAAAAAAAGAGCAAAAAACTAAGTATAATGAGCAAACCCTTTCTAGTTTTTAATAAGGATAGACCCTTTCTAATTTTTAAAATATAATTTTCTTAGTCTTTTAGTCACTTTTCCTACACCTAAGTTACCAGCAATGCTTTTATTGTCATCTTTTCAAGTTGACAAAGCGAATTCAATTTTGATAGACACAACTTTCTATCAATTTAAATGATATTTAATTAAATTTCATAATTACAACAAGAAGCACAACTGTCATAACAGCTTTGGAATAATACAGCTGATTCCTAATAAGTACAATTCAACTGATGGCTGCAGAAACGTGTCATTGAAGTGAAGAGTAGGTGGTTATCTGGCACTATACATTACAGAAAAATGGAATTTTCTTCTTTATTAATCTGGGGAATCAGTTAAGAATAAGTAGGTAAAGCGAGTATCTACGATGTATGAGAAGGAAATTCCTTGAAGGTGGCTAAATGATCCACCCTCAGGAAAGCCTAACCCAGGGACAGTGGTTATCAGATTCTTCTGTTGGGTATTATAACAACTCTGTCTTAAAAGAAAAGAAAAAAAGAAAAAAGAAACAACTCTTATAATGTAAAAGCCACAATGAAGATATAGAGTTGTGAGAATAGCATTCTTTAAAACACCAACATTATACCACCACATAAACATATGGTTTGTCTTTGCCTTCAGTATATTAAAAGCTACACAATTGATACTACATCCAGTCCATATGAATCTTTAGAATGGTTGTGTATAATGTTTTACTTCTGTGTATGTCTTCCAAATGTTCTATTTTGCCCCTGGAAGAACTAACTCGTTGAAGGTAATGAAGTAAGTTCGTTCAATGAATTAAAAGTATTTACATTCTTAATACCACAAGTAGTGTACTTTTGAAAACATATACCAGGACATTTAGTTTAACCCGTGCTTTCTCCCAAGTATATTATGAGAATAGGACCAAAACATTTTGTGGCTGTCTTTAAATATGTTCTCAAGTCCTTTTGTGAAATATCTTCCCTTAAGTCTTTTGGAATTGATAGTTTACCCTGCTGTATGTCTGTGTGTGTGTCTGCCTGTGAGTGTGTACAATTAAATATCATAAGCCAAGGAGAGGGCTAAATTTCTATTTCATAATCTGTGAAAGTCTTCACTTTTCATTTTTCGCATCTTGACAATGAACTTCCTGCTCATGAAAACACTTTAGAAAGGAACTAACTTCTGAGGTAAAAAGCAGAGAGAAGGGAACTTTGAAGTGTGCTTACCATGGATTCAACAAGCCTCGAGCCAGGGGCTGCCAGCTTTCCATATTTGCATATTCTCTTGTGGTTTATATAGAAATACACAGCCCACACACACAATTAAGTGCTATCTTTAGAGCATCCTGGGGCAAGAATAGAGATACCAAAAAAAAAAAAGAAGAAAAAATCACATTTTTCCTCCTTTACTAGGGGAAAGGGGTGGGAAATATTTCCCCTTTAGGTCCCATTGATATTTTAAAAATCATATTTTTACAAAGAATAAGTACAATTCCCCTTCTGTTTTTATCTTGGAAGAAAGGTTCATCTCTTACTTTAAGGTTTAAAAAAAGCACATCTGTCTGACTGGCCCTGCAGTCTGAATGCAACTTGAAGTTTTATTTGAATTCTTATAGTGCCCTAAAGAAATTTTTGCTTTATTTTAAAAAATAATATCTTATTCTCCTCCTTTGCCTTTACTATCACAGACAGACTCGATGCCTGACTGGCATATAGCTCTATGAGCACTTAGCTATCTGTATAAATAGTTTTACAAAAAAGTGAGACAAGTTCTTAATATATACTAGGTACTGAAAGACCATCTTTTTACCCTCTTTTCACTAGGAACTTCAAGGAAATCCCTGTTGTACCTCTAAAAGGGGCTGTAAGCCACCAGATTCTCAAGTTTCTAGAGTCCTATAAAAATCTCAGTGAAGAAGAAATTGTGACAATGGGCAAATTCCCTGCAGCCACCACGATATTCATGATTACTAATTAGCTGGGACAAATGAAACTACAAATGTTAGCGTATTGATCATACATTTTAAGAGAGCAATCCTTCCCCTCCCATTTAGAGAATCAGTCTGGAACTTAAATGTCCACCATCTTTAATTTTTATTAAAACATTTCTTTTCATATGCCTATACCATGTCTTTTCTACAATAGTATAAATTCACCATAAGGACAGAATGAATAGATGAATGGCAGTAGATAGAGGAGTCCTAGCTGATCTTATCTTTTTTTTTTCTTTTTGGGGTGTAGGGAACAGAGGATTGGAATGTGGTAGGTGTACCCATCAGCCTTTACCTCGGCTCTGGGCATATAGTAGGAAATTAGCAATATTTACTACTGTACTCCCCAGGGATGATGGCGGCCATGTGTTAGTTTTGTATCTGATATACCTTCACCCCTTCTTTTTTTTTAAAAGATTTATTTTTCTGTGTATTTCTATCCCCTTCCCTCCCCTGTTGTCTGCTCTCTGTGTCCATTTGCTGTATGGTCTTCTGTGACCGCTTCTATCCTTATCAGCAGCACTGGGAATCTGTGTCTCGTTTTGTTGTGCCATCTTGCTGCATCAGCTCTCCGTGTGTGTGGGGCCACTCCTGGGCGGGCTGTGCTTTTTCACATGGGGTGGCTCTCCTTGTAGGGCGCACGCTTTGCGCGTGGGGCCTCCTCATGGGGGGGCGCCCCTGTGTGTCACAGAACTCCTTGCGTGCGGCAGCTCTGTGTGTAGGCCAGCTCACCACATGTCAATCACCTTCTTTTGATTGCAGTGCTCCAGTTTTCCTCTGGGCACCTCTGGCCTCCCATTCTCAGGTCACGTGCTGTGTGTTTAGTTGACTCCATCACCAGGGAGCTCACAGGCCCAGGCCTCAGTGATTTTTCAGGAAAGACATGTAACCCAGTCAGAGACTCAGGAAGCCAACATGGCTGACAGAGACAACTGCTCTCCCCCAGGTTTGAATCTGGGTAAAAGCCAACTCACCTCCCAAAGATCTGAGAATTTACCCAATGTGGAAGAAAGCAGAGGGGAGTGAGAGAAGGAGGTAGACTGGATTCTGGTTTTACATCATTTGCTCCCTTGAATCCAACTGTTGCTAAAGTCAACGCTTCCCCTAGATTTTTCTATTGCATAAGCCAATTAACTCTTTTCATCATATAAACCAACACGTGATGGGTTTTCTGCCACTTACACAAAAAAGAATTTTAAACCTCAAGAAGCTTGAGAGAAAAGAAAAAAGAGAAGAGGGCATTTAGACAAGCCTCATAACTTCTCAAAAACTCACCAAACAATGGCAGCCCAACATATGTGCTGACTTTTTTTTTAGCTCTTAATTTTGGGAACTTCAAAAAGCAAATCTGATGTGAAATGAACTAATAGTGTCTAAAGCTCTGAAATTCTTGTCCTCATTCTGCGAAACTCCTCCAAGCCACTTCATTTGGCAATATTCTGAGGTGCTTCACCCCTATTTTCAAGTCTCAGAGCCCTGAGCACCGGCAACAATTCTGCACCCGTGAGCGGTTTGTCCTGACTGAATTCATGACTCGACTGTGAGGCAGGCTTCTCGTCTCTGAAATGGCAGACTCGAGCTAGATCTTTGCTTCTCACCAATGTGATCCCAAACGAGGTGCTTCAGCGAACCTGGGGACTTGGCCAAACGCAAACTCTCGAGCTCCACCTTCAACCTACTGAATCAGAAATTCTGAAGTTGGGGCCAAGAAACCCGTATTTTACAGACCCCCTAGGTTATTTTACTGTATATCCAAGTTTGAAAACCCCTGAACTAGATCATTTTTGAAATGCCTTCAAAGCTATATGCATACAGTGTGTGTGTGTATAGATTTATATATATTCTTGTCTGTTACTCTATGTCACACCCATAATTGGGGCACAGAATTGCTAGGGAAAAATTATGTGGAAAAGATCACAACACTCGTCTTTGAATATAGAAGCTCTATTCTTAGGGCCAAAGACAGTTCTCATGTAAGGGAGCCTGCACGTTGCTCACTGTCTCCCCAATGGGATAGGAACAGATACCCCGGATAACCGATTCCAGATGTTGAGCCCTACCTGTGGCACCAGAAAGCAACAAGCGTGATGTTTTATGCACTGAGGAACGCTAATCAGCCCTACGGTGAAGATGCTGTCAGTTGAATTTCCCCTGTTCTTCAATTCCTTCACAGAACATCTGTTATAAGGAATTCCATGTAACTAAGATCAGAGTCTGTTCCCTCTGGGGTTTTTACTTTAATGAGAGTTATGGCTGCCCCTCCTCTGAAAGGTTTTGAAATGTGTTTCTTCAAGTCAGTTACGTCTTTATTCTAGGTTCCATGGTTTGCTGGCTGTTAAACTTCATTGTTAACATTCTAGGAGTCCGCAAATATGACTCCACAAAGTACATTGACATAGTTTCTAGTTGCCCAGAGACAATTAAAATCATAAAGTCTCTTTTATTTGATAAAAATCATTTTCTTTGATGTAGTAATCACTCAAACTTAGCACTTACTATGTTCAGGGGTTGTTTTGCACATATAACTCATTTAATTCTCACAATAATCCTATGAAGAAAGTACTGTTATCATTCCCATTTACACATGACAAAACTGAAGAATAGAGAGAGTTAAGTGGCTTTCAACTAGTAACTTCAGGCCTTGCAACTAGTAAATGGCAGAGACTACATTCAAACCTAAAGAGTAAATCCTTGTTCCATATTCAATCCTAACATCTGTGACCTGGGTTCAACCATTGCGACAGAATGTTTGAATCACTGTCTATTGGAATCACTTTCTACCAAAGGGTCATATCCTCTCTTAGCAGAGGTAGCACAGGGTTCTGAGCTCCACTGGCCATGGGAGGTCAGTGGGTGTGGCTGGAATCTCTGTGTCAAATATAGTTCAAAGGTTCATTTGTTTGTTTTATCAGGTGTTTAAAACCTGATGCTAATATACTAGACAACTGTTCTTAATTAGCTGCATGATCATTGTTCTTAAGTTTGCAATCTAATGACTGAAAAATATATACAATTGTAAAAGATATTTTCAGAGCCTTACAAAGAAGCATTAAGCAGAAACAGTGTGTGTAGAGCACACTATGTATAGGAGGTAAAACACACACGCATAAAAAACACACACAAACAACAATTGCACCCATCCTTTCCCAGTATAGTCAGAAGTGCTTACTTGCCCACCAATTATTTTGACTGCTTCTTTCACAGTTACCCATGAATTTCTACCTAAGATAAATGCTAATTAGAAGAAGAAAATGCTGAAATAGCCCTGGTAATTATCTATTTGGGAGATAAGCTACCTTGTAACTTTTCTGAAAATATTTCTTGGTTTCTTCACTTTTAGCTTTTAAGTGAGATGTGAATTGTAAATGTACATTTCTTTCTTTGGCATGTGATAGAAAATTTAGGTTACCTAACTTGATTTACTGTTGCAGAGGCTTTCTAGTAGGTATGGTGCAGAAATTTAGCAAACAGTGTGAAAGCGTGACACCGTCATTGTTAATTACAACATTATGCTCTCTTTGGACCCATGATAAAACTGAATTTTTTGTGTTAATGCCTTTTCTCTATCTCAAGGAAAATGGATAGATTGTGAATTTTCTGATTTTCCGTAATTTGCACTCTTGTGAAAAGAGAATTTATCTAATGGTGTTAATTTCAGGAAAAAATTGTAAATTTCTTTACAAATAGAGCAAGGAAGACTCTATTTGTAACAAAAAAAAAAAAAATAGAAAGCAAGACAAACTTTTTCTCCCTGTGCAATAGCACTTTTCCGTGAGCAGATTACCTGCACACGAGTAGGGGCACAGTCTTCCCAGGTGGAGCACTGGAGACCCCGTGGAGGGGCATTCCATGGAATGGATCCATTGAGCCATCAGAAAGGAGGAACGTTCCTCGTCAGAGTGGGATGTTGATGTTATGGCCAAAGAAGGGCTTGAGTGTTGTACACAAGATTCCACTGACAAATCATGTCTACGGGACTCTCAAACTGTGTATTTGTTAAACACATCGACTATCTGGGTTTAATTTATCTTTTCCACTGTCCCCCACTCCTAGCATTTTCATTTACTGACTGAGACCTTGGGAAAGTTACCTCTCTCTGAGCCTCTGTTTGCTCATCCAGAAAGGGGTTTCATTATTGCAGAACCGTCCCAATGGGTTTTGGTAAAGGGTAAAGGATGTGAGGACGCCCAAAAGACCAGCCGGTACATAGTAAGTGCTCAATGAGTATTTGTTTAAAGAATGTAAAATAGTATATATAATAACCACAGATTATGCATAAACTATTATTAGGGATTCAAAATTAAGCCAACCCCCTAAACATCTGTATTTTTAGTTTCTGTGATTCTTCCAACAACTGCCTCTTAAAACTAAATATGAGGAAACAGCAGACTGATTGTGGTATGTTAAATTGTAAGTGAAGACTAAATTGAGGATCAAAATGCTCATTGGGAGATATCACTTGACTGGTAGGAAAAGTGCTAGCTGTCTCAGGTATTGGTTCTTTGTCTTGGAAACATCCTTCCCCACAGTTTCTGAATCTTGATGTTTAATTTAACACAAAAGTCTTTGTGAAGCACAATGGGGGTTGTTCCTGGTAGTTCTGGCATTGAGGAAATTGAAAAGTACATGGTTTTTCTCATTTATCAAAGAAGGGCAAGAATCTAAACTGACATTTTATATCAAATGAATTATGCACTGTGTACTCTGTACCTAAGGGAACAACAACTTAATTAGAGTTTTGGATTAAAAAGAGAGAGAGACAGACAAAAATAGATTTTTAATAAAACATATAGTAATTTCTGATACTTTGATGGTGACATGGCCAGACACAGCCTTATTGTAGAACTAGTGAATAGACATAATCTGCCTTTATTCTAGTGATTAAAAACATGTATACAAAAATCAGTAGAGTTAGGTTCAAATCTTAATTCCTCCCACGAACTGTAAGTCTTTAAACAAGATATACAATCATACATTGCCTCCATTTGTCATCCGCAAAATGAGTAGCAAACTAGCCACTACCTCACAGATCTGACGCTGTGGGGTTTAAGGATGTTACATAATGTTTGTGAAGGATACAACACAGTGCTAGACATATGATAATTGCGTACCGTGTTACACTATTACCTCCTGCCCCTTATGTAAGAAGATCGGGCATCAGCAAGTTAACAGCCCCCCATTAATGGTTGCTGATTCCTAAAGGATAGGAAACATTAGAATTGAACTTTTAGGTGAGGAAGCACTCTATTGTCTCTATGCATTATACTAAAAAGTAATTTTTTTAAATTACCTGTTGACAGGCCTTGGGAATTTGCGGTGTTACATGCTTTCTTCTTCTAAGCAAAGTTACATTTTGGATTATCATGCGATTATTAAAGAATAAGCATTTCAGCTTATGCTCCATATACATTAACAAATGGCCATTAAAATAAATACCTTTGTTTTAGACTTCTGAATTCCCACAGGTTCATAAACCTGAAGGTGATAAAATCCTTCGGTATTTATCCCATATCCTTTTTGAACCATGCTACACTGCATAGCAAATATGTGGCTTAATCACTAGAAATACTTAATTACCACTAATATTCTGACTACAGATTTTAGTCACATAAACTTAATTATGTGGTTATTAATCATTGTTGTGGTCAAATTCTTACTTTCAAATTTTGATTCTAACTCTACTGATTATGAGCTAGAATCAGTTCTTAGAAGTCTTTCAGTATTTTTAATCCTATTGATGGCTATTATTTTATTCTCCCCAGTTGAGAATGTAAAATTAATGGTTTGCAGCAGTAAGGGACACCCCATATATAATGAGTGTTTTTATACTAGATCTAGTTATTAGTTGAATAATTAACGAATCTGCTTATATATTAGATCCAATCCCATTCTAAGGTGACTTTTATAACTAGTCTCCTCTGGTTCATAAATCATTAGATGACTAAAATTTTGTTAGCTATTCAGAGATCATTCAACTTCTCAGTTCTTGATTATATCTCAGAATGGCTCCTAGAAAAAGAGTGTAATTCTAAATGCAATAGTTTATTTTCCTCCCTATCTAAGTCATAGTTTTGCTATTGTCCCTGTCAGATACATTCAGCAAAGGAAAATTTAGTGGATTCTTTCTATAGAGAGTTGCTTTAACCCTAGCTTTGAATTGACTCATTGTTAAAGCTGTTTATTAGCCTTGTGAAGCAAATCTATTTTTAATATCACAAAGCTGAAATTCTTCAGAGAATTATTTTAAATGAAGTTTAAAAATGGGGTAGACTTAATCCATTAATATTTTTGTTGTATATATTTTAAATTATTTTTCAAATTGAAGATACACTCTTAACAAAGGGCTCGAATAATCAGATACTTAAGGTAAAAGAATTTAATCTGTACTGCCTGAAAACTAATTTGGATGAATATGATGGTATTCAAAATAATAGGAATACTAAGAAATACTCTTAGGAATATTAAGAGGTATTCAAATGTCAGAAGCAAAGGCTTAAATAGAGTCTCTAAATCTATGCAATATCTGTGAGGAACAAGGATAGAATTTGGTTGGTGGTTTGAGATGTAATAAAAAAAAATTTTCTTCTGGGCATTATGACCACCAACTTCAGGGCCTCTAATTAGTCTGACAAAGTGACAGTTCTATATTCTAGCTGAACAAATAATGTACCTAATGAAATTCAAAATCTCTATTTTACTCTGAGTACAATAAGCTACATCATTCGCAGCTTTGAGAAATTTCAAAATTAACAGAGGATGACTTCAGTCTGTCTGATATTTCCTGATTAACAAATTCATGGAAATTGTCTTGCAGAGTAATTTTAAGTGACTCTTTAATCTTAAACCAAAAAGAGAGGTAGACACTGAGATATGTTACCTTGTGCCTAAGGATGCTAATGTGAAGGTAGAATCTTTTATTTCTCAAAATGGTCAATAGCAATTAGTATTCAGTAGTGTCTTTTTATTCTGATGCCCTTGACCCACCTCTGCCCACCCTTTCTGCATCATTCCTATTATGTACTGGAACTGGGGATATCCTTGCTTCTTTTCCATTCCAATTAAAGCATTCTTAATGAACACAGGGGCACTTTTTCATTTCATTCATAAAGACTAATTACTAGAGCTAAGTGATATCTGCCAATTGAGTTCCATACAACTCTTGATGAGTATTAGCACCAATTTTGATGTATTCTCATGTCAGTGAAAAGTGGGTTTCCACCTGGAAATGAGGACCCAAATGAGTTTCAGAAAGAAAAATGTACCAATTTCAGGTTTTATCCAGTAACATACCCCAACATATTTTATTTTGTCAATGAGATGAAAAGTAAACGATAGAATTCTTACACAATTTTTTTATCCTTTGTACACTCTTTCTTCCTAGATGGGGTTTTGTTCTAGATACTCCTTTTCTACACTGGTGACAGCCTTGAAGAAAATGTCGTTGTTACTACAGCCAGAGTCTGTAAAGCCTGTAGCCCTTGAAATGCAACTTGTTTCTCTGTCTTTCTCTGGAGGAATTTCTGGGTGCTTTCAGAGTGAAAGGTGCTTTCATAAATAAGGGAGAGAGAAACCAATGAACAGTTGGGTTTGAGGGGTGAGGAGGGAAAGAAGCAGATGCAGAGGGACTAAGAAAACAGAGAAAATGTCTTCCATCCTCTAACACAACCAAAACCTCCTCAAGATTTACATTACACAATTTTTTTTAAAAGCTCAAAAATGCCTTATTTCTTTCCAAAACTAGTTGTAAATTCCTCCATTCCTCAAAAGAGTATCTACACACAAAGTTGGTTCTATAGGCTCTGGTTGGGAGGATGGAGAGAGTTAGAGAAAATATACCAGCCACGCTCTGTGTCTGTAAAGAAGAGCAAAGTTCTATCTTGGTCAAATCGGTTTTAAACAGCATAGACTAAAATAACAATTAGGAGCTTGGTTTTAGAAGCACGTCGTTGGACTTAGGCATAACAACCACTTATTTTGCTATGTGGTTCTTTTAAGTCACTTAGTTTATCCAAGCAGTACTTTCTTTGACCCACTCTACTCTATACACAAGTCTGTTATGAGGATTATATGAAATAATACATATAAAGTAATAGTCCATTTAGTGCCTGGCATAAAAAAATACTCAGTATTAACTTTGGTGTTTTAGTGTTTTTATCTTTACAAGATGTTAGCATTTCTGAAAGGACAGTTACATGAAGTCATTAAAGCTATGGATTTGTTTAATAATTGTTAATACCATAAAGCTGAATTCTTTACTAGAGCAGTGTACATTGTTCAACATCCATTCATATAAAATTATTTATGGAGCTCTTTATAGTTGCCAGGCACAATCCTGGGTGCTGAGGTATGAAAGTTTCTGGAACAGATACAGTACATTTTCTCATGCAACTGAAGGCTATGATGGCCATTCTGTTGTCTTTTATAATTGTACCTACTGCATGTCCTGGATGGCTACTTAAGAATCTCCAGAAGACACTGGAATGGATCAGGTAAACTCAAACCTTGGTTTTACAGGATAGGCACAAATAAATGCAAGATAAAAAATACTCTCTTAAACAATCAGTGGGTCACAGAGGAAATTGCAAAAGAAATCAGTAACTACCTTGAAATGAATGAAAATAAGAACACAACATATCAAAACTTTGGGATGCAGCTAAAGCAGTGCTGAGAAGGAAATTTATAACCCCAAATGGCTATATTAGAAAAGAAGAAAGAGCTAAAATCAAAGACCTAACTACACATGGTGGAACTAGAGAAAGAACAACAAACTAATCACAAAGCAAGCAGAAAGAAGGAAATAACAAAGATTGGAGCAGAACTAAATGGAATTGAGACTTTAAAAATACTAGAAAAAATAACAAAACCAAAAGTTTGTTCTTTGAAAAGATGAATAAAATAGACAAATCCTTAGCTAGATTAACAAAGAAAGAGAGAGAAGATGCAAATAAATAAAACAAAAAATGAGAGAGGGGTTATCACCACTGATCCCACAGAAATAAAGATTATCTTAAGAGGATACTTTGAAAATTTTTATGCCAACAAGGTGGATAAGTTAGATGAAATGGACAAATTTTTAGAAATACACAAGCAACCTACATTGATAAAAGAAGAAATAGAAGAACTCAATAGAGCAGTCACAAGTTGTGAGACTGATTAGTCATCAAAGACCTCCCAACCAAGGAAAGTACAGAACCAGATGGCTAAATGAATGCATTCTACCAATCATTCTGGAAAGAGCTAACACCAATCCTACTTTAACTTTTCCAAAAAATGGAAGTGGAGGGACCATTACCTAACTCATTTTATGATGCCAATATCACCCTAATACCAAAGCCACATAAAGAGGCCACACGAAAAGAAAACTACAGACCAATTTCTCTAATGAACTTAGATGCTAAAATCCTCAACAAAATACTTGCTAATCATATTCAACAACATATCAAATAAATTATACACCATAATCAAGTGGGCTTTATCCCAGGTATGCAAAGATGGTTCAACATAAGAAAATCAGTCAATAAAATATACTACATTAACAGATCAAAAGAAAAAAAATCACATAATCATCTCTATTGGTGCAGAAAAAGCTTCTGACAAGACACGCCATCCTTTCTTGGTAAAAACACTTTGAAAGATAAGAATAGAAGGAAACTTCCTCAACATGATAAAGAGTACGTATGAAAACCTACAGCTAACATCATACTCAGTGGTGAAATGCTAGCGGCTTTCCCTCTAAGAACAAGACAAGGATGCTCACTGACACCACTGTTACTTAACATTGTATTAGAAGCACTTGCTCAAGCATTTAGGCAAGAGAAAGAAATAAAAGGCATCCAAATTGGAAAGAAGGAAGCAAAAATTTAACTATTTGCAGATAACATAATCCTATTTGTAGAAAGCCCTGCAAAATCTACAACAAAATTCTAGAGCAGTTAAACTAGTTCAGTAAAGTAACAGGATATAAGATCAATATGAAAAAATCAGTACATTTCTATACACTAATAATGAGCAATCTGAGGAGGAAATCAAGAAAAAAATTCTATTTACAACAGCAGCTAAAACAATCAAATATCTAGGAATAAACTTAACTAAGATTGTAAAGGATATGTATAAATATTGTTAAAAGAAATCAAAGAAGACCTAAATAAATGGAAGAATATTCTATGTTTATGGATTGGAAGATTAAGTATCATTAAGATGTCTATCTTACCCAAATTGATTTACAGATTCAATACAATCCCATTAAAAATTTACAACAGCATTTTTACTGAACTGGAAAAGGCAATTATGACATTTACTTGGAAGGGCAAGGGGCCCTGAATAGCCAAAAACATATTGCAAAGGAAAAACAAAATTGGAAGAATCATGCTACCTGACTTTAAAGCATACTAAAAAGCTAGAGTGGTCAAAACTGCATGGTATTGACACGTGGATAAATATACTGACCAATGGAACCAGAGTTCTGATATAGATCTGCACATATGTGGCCAACTGATATTCGACATACCCACCAAGCCCGCTCAACTGGGACAGAATGGCTTCTTCAACAAATAGTGCTGCAGGAGTTGGATATCCATATTCCAAGGAATGAGAAAGGATTACCATCTCACAACATATACAAAAATTAATTCAAGATGGATCAAAGCCCTAAATATAAGAGCCAAGACCATAAAGCTCCTAGAAAATAATGTAAGAAAGCATCTATGAGATCTTGTAGTAGGAAATGATTTCATAAACTTTACACTCAAAGTGTAAGCAATGAAAGAAAAAATAAATAAATGGACCTTCTCAAAATTAAAAACTTTTGTACTTCAAAGGAGATTCTAAATATAAAGTTGTACCCTATTTATTTGGTGGGAGTATTTTAAGAGATTTATTTAGAGTTCAGGAAAATTAATTGATTTGCTCTCATGTTTTTCATCTGTAAACTTGCAAACTATTTTATAAATAATTAGGGTTTATTTTATGTTTAGTTTTGTAAGTATACAAATTATATTTAATTATAAATAATTAGGGTTTATTTTATGTTTAGGTTTGTAAGTATACATTCCCATAAGAGTAAAACTTCTTATAAACTAAAAGAACATTTTTTAAAAATTTAAAACTATTGTGAGTTTTTCTTTCTCTTCATTAATTTATTTTGCCTTGGCTCCCACAAATCTCAGCAATATGTTTGGTGCTTGATGTCAGTAGTTAACCTTAGCCTAAGTTTTAAGTTCCTTTCCCTTCATTATTCAGCCTTGTTTTATTTTAAGTGTTTTTAAAGTATTTTGGGAATTAGGCCAATTAATAACTATGGATTATACCTACATCTTTTTCTTCTCTTTCTGGGAGTCTAATAACAGAAACATCGACTCTTTCTTGATCTATGTAAGAATGCTCTAAACAAGAAATATGAGAAACCAAAATTCTAATTGGATTGTGTTTTGCATTCTGCATTCAAACTTTATGAAAAAATCAAGTTAAGATGTATCATTAAGATTATAAACACATTCATTCCTTTTCAAAATGAAATCCAGTCAGCTCACCAGAGAGCAGCCCCACCCCTACCCTCCACCACCAAAACTTTTAAGACTAAACTGGATCATTTCATTTCGCTGCTTGAAACATTGCTGGAAATCAGTGGTTTCCCATATTTTTTCTGTAATTTCAGGATCCTGAGCTAATCTACAAGGCCCTTCCAGAGTGCAACCCACCCTTTCTAGCTCTTCAAACAGCAAGTTCTGTATCATCTTAGCTTCTGGTCCACACTAATTCACCATCCCTTAACACTTCCTCAGCAGAATTTAGCCAGTCGACAGGTCCAAGTTGAAACGCTGCTTTCTCAGAGAAGCTTTTCCTTTCAACCAAAATAGTCAGATCTCTTTGTTTTACAGCCCACAGTCGTTTCCCTTCATAGCACTTTGCACACATACATATCTCTTTATATTTGTTTAATGCCAGTCTTCCTCTACTTGACAATATTCTCATGTTCAGAATGGTGGGGACTTTGCTTATTGGGTTCTCCATTGTGTACTCAGCATCAACCATGAAGAGGAAAGGAAAAAGGTAGATTAAGTTTTCAGGAAGTATAAGGATATCAAATCAGTTTCATAACAACATTTCAATTCTTCTACACTCCCAATATTTATAGCTTGGTGGCTAAAACAGGAAAGAGGATGGGAATTTGAATCAAAACCTGTTTGATTCCCAGCCTGGCACTTAGAGCACTGTAAGAAAAAGAAACTGTAAAAGTAATGCAATATTCACATCATCTAGTTCATGGTATGATTGTAAGGTCAAATCATAAAATGGAGGAGAATTTAAAGAAATGTAATTATTGTTACTATAATGTTTTGAAACTAAATATTTAAGATTTTCTGAATGATCAAAAATATCATTTCATTTTATTTTAATATATAATAATATATTTAGTATATTTAATGTTTTCCAAATCTTTGAAAATTTCTACTTTACCAGGGTAGCCTCACAATTGAAATTTTCTCCATTTCACCTGAATCCAGCCCAACCCAGTCTTTTTCCATAAGGTAGTAGTGTAGTGGTATGGTGAAGAAAACAAACTCAAGATTTGACTCAAGATTATTTATTCTCTTTAAGCCTATATTTATCTGTAATAGCTAAGGTATATTTTGTTTATTAAAAGACATGATTTATCTATAAACCTATAACTTCTCTAATTTAAAAAAAGGGAGCAGTATTCATGGGACCCAGCCACCTTCCAAATGGAATGCCGATTGTTTTGTTTTGCCCACACCCCATTAAAAAAAAAAAGACAATGTCTGAGGTGTTCTGGTCAACTAAGATGGCAGCATATGAACTAAGTGCAATTTCTCCACAGAACTTTTCAATAATTAAGAAAACTTGGCATAACCATCTTCCTCAAAACTCCAGAAAGGAGTTAAAGAGTTGAAATAACCAGGCAAATACTAAATAAAGAAAACACAACTTGTAAAAAGTAGGCAAGAGGATTGTGGGTAGATGGCAGAGCAGAAAGCTCCAGGAATCAATTTCTCTACCGAAACAACTATTAAGCAGACAGGAACGATCTGCATGGAATATTTTGAAGCTCCAGAGTCTAATAGAACACTGTGCAGCATCCAGGTTAGAGTGGGAGGAAGAAGCTAGTCAATTGGGATAAATTACAGTGAATTTCACTCTCTAATATGCAAAAATCAGTATTATCTCCATACACTAATAATAAATAATCAGAAGAAAGCAATAAAAACAATTCTATTTATAATAGCCACTAAAAGAATCAAATATCAAGGAATAAATCTAAGTTGTATACAGAAAACTATAAAACGTTGCTAATACAAATCAAAGGAGACCTAAATAAGTGAAAGGACATTCTGTGTTCATAAATTGGAAAACTAAATATTGTTAAGATGACAATTCTACCCAAACTGATTTACATATTCAACACAATCTCAATCAGAATTCCAACAGCTTTCTTTGCAGAAATGGAAAGGCAGGCATCAACTTTATATGGAAAGGCAAGGGACCCCAATAGCCAAAGCCATATTGTGAAAGAACCAAGTTGGAGGAGTCACACTTTGTCATCGTGAAATTTACAACAATGCCACAGTATTTGAAAAGAGCATGAAACTGGCACAATGACAGATATTTTAAACCAATGGACCAAACTGAGAGTTCAGAAATAAACCATCACATTTATGGCCAACTGATTTTTGAGATGGGTGCTAAGTCCACTCAATCGGAAAGAATAGTCTAACAAATGGTGCTATGAAAACTGGATCTCCATTTGCAAAAGAATGAAAGTGGACCCCTACCTCACACCATATACAAATATCAACTCAAAATGGAATAAATATCTAAATATAAGACCCAGAACTATGAAACACCTAGAAGAAAATATGGGGAAGCATCCTTAGTACCTTGTGTTTGGCAAAGCAGAGCATAAGCAACAAAGGAAAAGAAGAAATGAGTCTTCATCAAAATTTTAAAAACCTTTGTGCATCAAAGGACTTCCTTATGAAAGTTGAATGACAACCTACAGAATGGGAGAAAATATTTGGAAACCACATATCTCATAGGGGTTTAATATCAAGACTATATAAAGAAATTCCACAACTCAACAAAACAAAATAAAAACAACCCAGTTTAAAAATGGGCAAAGGACTTAACTAGACACTTCTTTAGAGAAGACAAATAGCCAAAAGCACATGAAAAGATGCTCAACATCATTAGCCATTAAGGAAATGCAAATCAGAACCCTAATGAGATACCACTTCTCACCCACTAGAATGGCTATTTTTTAAAAAATGAAAAATTACAAATATTGGATAAATAGGAATACTCATTCATTGCTGGTGTGAATGTAAAATGGCAGAGCTGCTGTGGAAGGCAGTTTGGTGGTTCTTCTGAAAGCTAAGTATAGAATTACCATATAACCCAGCAATCCCAGTTCTGGGTATATACCCCAAAGAACTGAAATTATGGACTCAAACAGATATTTGAATAATAATGTCTATAGTGGAAGTATACACAATTGCCAAAAGATGGAAGCAACCTGAGTGTACATTAATCAATGAGTAGATAAACAAAGTATTTACATATATTCAATGGAATATTATTCAGCCACAAAAAGAATGAAATTTGATGCATACAAGAAGATGGATGAACCTTGAAGACAGTGAAATAAGGCTGAAGCAAGAGGACAAATATTGTACATCTCACTTATGTGACATAATTAGAATAAGCAAATTCGTAAAGTCAGAGAGTAGAATACAGGTTACAGGGGCTAGGGTTGGGGTAGGAAATTGTTGTATAATTTCTTTTTGAAGTGATGGAAAAATTTTGATAATGGACGATGGTGATGGTATCAGAATATTGTGAACATAACACCACTGGATTATATATTTGAATGTGGGTAAAAGGAGGAAATTTTGGGTTGTATATATGTGACTAGAATAAAAAAAAACATAGGAATATACAACACAAACAGTGAACCCTAATGTAAACTATGGACTATACTTAATATTACATTGCATTAATGTGATAAATTTGTTACAATTGATGAAGGAACATTTTTATATTTTACTATTAGCTATGGTTAATGAACTAGTTCATTCACTGCTGTTTTCCCAGATCATAGAATAGTGCCTGGCATAGAGTAGAAGCTTTTAAACTATAAGCTGAATTAATAAAATTATATGCTATACACATGTATTTTACATATAGTATATGTAATTATGTTATATATTCTTGTATTATATATAACATAAACATATTATAATAATATATCTAATGGTAGAGTTACATATTCATGTATATAGATACACAGACACACATATAACATATAAATTTTGGTTAGGTTACTGAGAAATGGACCAGTCAATCACACTTTACTTATAGGAGTATAAATTCAACTTTCTGAAAAATAATTTGCCAGCTTATAACTGAAATCTTAACAATACTCATGTCTATTGACCCAACAATTTTAAAAAACATGCCTACAGGTGCATTTATCAAGATACCCATTTCAGTATTAGTTATAATAATGAAAAATGCCCATCTATATCTATCAATATCAGCTTTGTTAAGTGCAAATTCTACCTCTACAGAAATATCACATGCAATTATTTTACAAAGCTATAGTTTTAGCCTCATAGTCCACCCTTTGGACTCCAAAAAGACAGGTTCTTCCCACGTGCAGAATGCATTCATTCCATCACAACATCCCAAAAGCCTTACCTTATTTCAGTCACAATACTAAGTACGAATTCTCACCAAAATCAGTTATGGGTGTTGTATTAGTCAGTCAAAAGGGTGTTGATGCAAAGTACCAGAATTCTGTTGGCTTTTATAAAGGTATCTATTTGGGGTAGAGGCTTACAGTCACAAGGCCCTAAAGAGTTCAACTTAAGATACCATAAGAGGTACTTTCTCACCCAAAGTCATTTGCCATGTATTGAAGCAAGATGGCTTCTGAGAGGCTCAACCTTCCTCTTCCTCTTAAGGCTCTAGGGGCCCAGCTTCTTCTGATCTCAGCTGTAGGCTGGAGGGCTCATCTCTCCTGGGCTCAGCAGCTCAGGGCTCTGGTCTCCGCAGCTGCCTATCAGACCAATGGCTCAGTTCTTTCCCCGAGGCTTGAGGGTCCAAAAACTCAGTTCACTTCTCTGCTGTGTCCTTTTTCTGTCTGAGTGTCCACCCACCAAGGCAGCAGGGACTCAACTTCCTACTGATATGGCCAAATTAAAGCCTTAATCTTAATTTAATCAAATAAAGGTGAAACTTCTGAATCTAATATACCCAGAGGAACAGATCGGTTTACAAACCCCACGTTGTTCACTTAAACCCTCACATGGAGCCCTGCCCTCTGGGAACTCATTTCTCTAAAGCTCATGGAGTCGCGCTGGTGCAGAGGCTGCAGCACTACCCCTCAATCAGGAGGTGCTGGGCATGCATAGTTTCCTGTGCAAGGCGCTCCACCGTCTGCACCAGGAGGAACTCCAGAGTCTGCAAGCGGCCATGGGCACTGAAGGATTCGATGAGTTCAAAGAGTGCCTGCAGGACCTCATCTCTTACATCACCCAAGGGACAGGTGCAGCTCTACACCAGAGAGTCAGTCCAGAGACTACCAGCAATGCCATGGACCCTTTTGAAGTTGACCTGCCAAAAGAGGTGCAGAGGTCTCAGGCACAGACCCCAAGGCTGGCTGAGATCCAGCCAGAGCCTGGGGCCCACGCTCTGTCGGTGTAGGCCTTCCCCATCAAAGCCCCCGCCTCCGGAGAGGAGGTCTCCTGCACACCCACTCTGCAGAAGAGCAAGTCCTGCCGGACAGAGAGCCCCAGGAGGAACATCAAGATGGAGGGGACGAGGAGAAGGCGGCCAGGCTGGCCTGGATCTCCCCTGAGCAGCCCAGGCCCGGCACTTCCAAGGCAGGAAGCACCCCACACTCCTGGGACAGCAGTGTCCCCAGGGATTCTGGCAGAGCCCCCATGGAGAATCCCCAAGTCTGATGCCTACTCGAAGTCTCTCCAGTGACTTTCCTACCCCCACTCCCTCCAGAGAGGCCCCCTCCAGAGAGGCGCCCCCCGCCAATGCAGGTACCCCTTCTGACAAGCTCCCCTGAAAGCCCTCCATCCCTTACAGCTGCTGGAAGCCATCCTCTTGTCACCTGGGGGCCAGACACCCCTGTCCTGGTCCTCCATCCCACCTTCCAGGCTGCACTCACGCACCTGGAGGGCCTGCACGTGGTGGTCCTTCAATGAGCCCAGCTCAGCGCATGAACCGAGGACTGAAGAGTCACCCGGGCCTCTGGGCGCTGGCTTGGGTCCTCTCAGGCTGAGGCCCTCGTCCCTCACACTCCTGGGTCTCTTTGCCCAGGAAGGAAGCGTCTCTCACCCTTTGCGCCCTCCTGAATTCGAGCCAACCCCCAATACTGTAGCCTCCCACTGTCCCAAACCCCACCCCATGCCCTTCCAGTGGGCCTCTGCCAGGGCCTAAGTCCACAGGGGCAGATGTAGGAAGTTTCCTTGAAAGTGCCCATCCCAGGACCCGGCAGATGTTTCTGCTCAATAAATCTTTGTTGAAAGATAAGAAAAAACCCACAACGTTGTTCATTTAAAGCCTCACATGGAGCCCTGTCCTCTGGGAACTCATTTCTCAAAAGCTCATGGAGGTCCCTGATAGAGTCACTTGTGGCCCCAGTCTTGGAGCACTCTATCTGTATAGGCTCAGAATGTTCCAAACCATCAATTTCTAGTTTCTTGTGCTAAAGAGTTCAATTCTCAGCTTACCCCTTTCCTTTTGAATTTTGCTATAGACTGCAAAGAGAAACCAAACGTACCTTCCATATTGAACTTGGAAATCGTAGCTAAATAGCCAAGTGTCAGTTTCAAACGAACATCAGAATACAATTTTGCCAAGTTCTCTGCCACTTTATAAAAAGTATGGATTTTCTCATTATACATTTTGTTAAAACCTATAAAAGTGTATGGTGTAAAATATAAACCACTGATCATGGTTAGTAGCAATGCTTCAATATTTGTTCGTCAATTGTAACAAATGTACCATAGTCATGTAAGATGTTATTGATGGGGAATTGTGAGAAGGGTGGGGTGGGATATATGGGAATTACCTATATTTTCTATTTGAATTTTCTGTAATCTAAACTTCTTAGAAAATAAAATGGAAAAAATAAGACACTGGGGGAACATACAGAAGAAATTTTCACTGTACATAAAAGATAACAAATCCTATGATAATGAGAGACACAAGGCAAAAAAAATTTTTGTATTGTTATTTTTAAATTATTTTTAAATTTTATTTTGTTTATGGTTTTGTTTTGGAGGAGGTTTTAGATTTCAGAAGGGTCACAACTGTGGCAGAGGAGGATCACAGTTGTGGGGTGTCAGCGGTGAGGGAGATGTGTGTGGAGGGGTATACCTGGGGCATGCCTCTATGGAATATGAATGTGTTCAAGTGGTCATGACATATTGTCTCAGTGGGTGGAGACCCACACAATAACCAAAAGAATATTGATTCCTATCCTGGGAAGTTCTGCTATATTCTCTAATAGAGTGGCCAGAATTCCGTGAATACTTGGGCAGTGCCTCGTGAAGGAGGACATATCATTACTCCAGGCCCTTGATATTGATGGTTTTACATATGAGCCTTTTCTTGTGAAATCAGAACTTAGTCTTGTATTATATATTGCCTAAGAGTTACATCCTGAAAGCCTCCTTGTTGGTCAAATGTGGCCTCTTTCTAAGTCAAACTCAGTATATAAATGCACTGCTTTTCACCTGGCATGGGACATGACTCCTGGGGATGAGCTTCCCTGGCACCAAGGGATTATTACCAAGCACCAACTAGTGATGCATCTGGGAAAAGATCTTGACCAAAAGGGGGAAATATTAAATACAAATGAGTTTTTACGGCTAAGAGATTTCATAGTGAGTTGAGAGATCATTCCAGAGGTCATATTTATGCATGTCTCATCAGGATCTCATTGACTGCCACAGTAAACAGTGTGTCAAACAGCAGGATTCCTGAAGACTCTAGAGACATCTAGACAGTATAAGCAGAGCAGACAATCCCAGGAACTTGGCACTCTATCAGTAGGCCTTACTTTGGAATTTATGCTCCCCAACATAACAGTTACAGACTAATTTATAATTTCCCTATACGTGGCTTTTTTGCCCCTTTTATTGGAACCTATGTTAGCATTATACCCATTAAGTCTTCAGTTTGTTCATATGCTAGTTGAGCCCTGAATCTCAGCAGAGTTATGGCCAGTACCTACTCTCCAGGTCATTGGACTCACCCAGGACAACTAACAAAATGATGATGATGGACAACACCCACCCCAAAAAAGCAGAGAGTATCTACAACTGCAAGTAAGACAGTTCCATCCATCTCCTCTATGGGATCTAAGACCCCTTTCAGTCTGAAGCAGAGTCCAAATTCATCAAGATTGAGGAATGAACAAACTTATGGGGTAATGCAAACATGGACCAATGTAAACATTATTATTGTAATAATAACAGAAAAAAGTTCTAACACTGATGTAAAGGCAGTGGTCATCAGAGGTTCTGAGGGGAAGGAGAGGGAAGAATAGGTTTAACATGAGGCATTTTGGGGATATTGGAATTGTTCTGCATGATATTGCAATGGCAGATACAAGCTGTTATAAATTTTGTCAAAACCTATAAAATTGTGCAGTGCAAAGTATAAACCATAATGTAACCTATAGACCATGGTTAGTAGCAGTGCTTCAATATGTGTTCATCAATTATAACAAATGTACCACACTAATGAAAGATGCTGTTAATGGCAAAAAGTATGGGAGGGGGAAAGGGTGGGGTATATGAGAATCCCCCATGTTTTTTATGTAACAGCTATATAATCTAAAGCTTTTCAAAAGTAATTATAAAAGGCAAACCACACACAAAGAAGTATAGCCTTTCTTCTAATTTTTAATAGTACATTCACTATTTCCTTCTAAGACCTCATCAGAAGTACTTTTTACATCCATTTTTCTAACAACATTCTCATTGAAGCAATTTCCATTTTTTCTGTCAAGTGCCTCACAATTCTTCCAGCCTCTACCCATTATCCATCCAATTCCAAAGTCATTTCCACATTTTTAGGTTATTTTTCTTATCAATACCCCACTTCCTGTTTTAGTTTTCTAGCTGCTAAAACATATACCATGCAATGGGTTGCTTAACAGCAGGAAGTTATTGGCTCACTGTTTCAGAAGCTGGAAGCTTGCTTCCTCCCAGGGTCAGTGTCTCCTGGCTGATTCGCAATCTTGGGATTCCTTGGCTTTTCTGTCATTTGACAATACATATGGCTAGTTTAGTCTGCCAAACTGATGCTGATGCAAAGTGCCAGAAATGTGTTGGCTTTTGTAAAGTGTTTTTATTTGGGGTTAAAGTTCCAGCGTCATGAAAAGTCCACTTCAAGGCATCATAAGAGGTACTTTCTCACCCAAGTCAGCTGCCTTGTGTTGAAGCAAGATGGCAGGGGATCTCAGCCTTATCTACCTTCCCCTCTGGGCATTCTCTCTCAGGCCCAGCTGCTCTGATTTCTTCATGATTTCAGCTGCAAACTATCAGGTATAAGGCTCACCTCTTCTTTAGTTGCTCCATAGGCTTAGCCTCTTGGGGTTTCATGCTTAAGCAATCCTCTCTCTCACACAGCAGGATGAAACATGGCATCTCCCTTTTTCCTTTTGTCTCTGTCCTTGTCAGTCCATTTATATCAGACCCATTAAGGTGGTGGGGACTCAACCTCAGTAGCTTAGTCCAATCCAAAACCCTAACGTGATTTAATAAGTAATCTAATCAAAATTCCCTCAGCTGAATTTAATGCAACAAAGAAATAGACTAATTTACAAACATAATCTTTCTTTTTTGAGGATTCATAAAATAATCTCAAACTGCCACAATGGCAATGCCTTCTCCTTTCTCTGCATTTCATTTGGCTTCTGGCTACTCCCTGTGGCTTTTCTCTCAATCTGACTTTTAGTCTGTCCCTAAAGGATTCCTGTAATATGGATTAAAGCCCAACCTGATTCAATTGGGCTACACCTTAACTGAAATAACATCTTAAAGAGATCTTGTTTACAGCAGGCCATACTCACTAGAATTCAGCCTGAGATCAAGAGCATGTCCAAACTGGGATACATAATTCGATTTACCACAATCATGCTACAAAAATATATATAATGGCAGGTGAAATTATCGTTAGATATTGTAAATAAAATTTATAAAATAGTATGTAAATATTGAGGCTAATAATGATTTTTGGTTATGTGTACACAAAAAGAAGGAAAGACAGTGTATAATAGTCTAACACTGGTTATCCCTGGGTAGAGTAATTATGGACAATAGTATTTTCTTCTTCATTTTTTTGGTAATTTAAAATTAAGTCCATCATGAACTTATATAGTAGTGTGAGGCTTTTATGGACCCCAGAAAAAAATCTTGTCCTTAGGGTTTATCCATTCCAGTAGGTGTGAACCTATTATAGGTGGGATCTTTTAATTAGATTACTTCAGTAGGACATGACCCAGGGTGGGTCTTAATCCTCTTACTAGAGTCCTTTATAAATAGGATGAATGCAGAGAGTCCTCTTACTAGAGTCCTTTATAAATAGGATGAATGCAGAGAGAGACACAGAGTAAAAACCACAGGAGCTGTGAGAAAGCCAGAGGAAGCCAGAAGCTGAAGCAGCAAAAGCCAGAAGAGAAGGGAGATAAGCAGATGCTGCCATGTGCTTTGCCATATGACAGAGGAGTCCAGGATGTCCAGCAGCCAATCTTCAGGAGAAAACCATGCCTGCTAATGCCTTGATCGGACATTTTCAGGCCTCAGAACTTAAGGCTTCTAAGCTAATATATCCCTATTGTAAAAGTCAACCCACTTCTAGTATATTGCATTTTTTGGCAGCCTAGGAAACTAAAACAACTTATATTATTTTTGTAATTAGTAAAATACTTCAAACAAGGGGTTCTAGCATTTGTTTGATATCTATTTAATGAAAAATGTTCTACTCTCAAAAATTTAAGTACTGTTTATATCACCATTTCTTTGATCTATTTTGGGAAAAAATCAATGACTAGACTTCAATTCATTCTTTGTGTTGAGAGAAATGAACTGCCTTGTTAAAAAAAAAAAATGTAGTTTGCCATTTACTAGTCATGAAACTTCAGATATATTACTTAACCTTTCCTAACCTCAGTTTTCCCATTTGTGAAATAGGCACAGCAAAAGAAATAAATGATAAAGTTTATGTATTGCAAAGTAGCTTTTCAGATTTAATTTAACATCAGGATGTTAGTATTCTCCAAGTAAATCTCACTTAAGTTTAAAAAATTCATGTTCTAATAATTGGCCCTTTCTTTGTAAATGGGAGGTATGTTCTTGATCATAACAGTTGTTAGATTGTGGTGACAATTTTGCAAGGTGAAATTTTTTCCTGTAGATATTTTTCCTGACTAACTTACCCATCTACCCATCCATCTATTCACTCATCTATCCATTCTATAGAACATCTTCCATGGACAAAGCGCTATGCTGGATGTTACAGAAGTTACATATTTCCTTAATTACTTTGCTCATTTAATAAAACTTTTTAGACTATATTTATTCATTGGAAAATAATTAGTCTGGCATTTTTACCTATCCAAGTGACCATTGTTGGATCAACTGCATTGCTGGTCTGAATAAACTTGAACTCTGGTATTAACAGGCCAAAATTAAGATGCTCCGTGAGCTTTCAGCTCTATCACCAAAGAAAGGAGTCAGAGTCTCCCTGTGGGTCTGCTTTGACCAGAATGCACAGAGAGTGTTTCATTTAAGTGTATGCATATTTTGAAATATACATTTCAAACTGGAACACATCCCAATCAGGTAATAAGGTTAGATAATAGTTGAGAAATCATTATATGGAAACTGGAGTTTCTTCCACAAATGGAGAAATTGAGTGGAGGACAACTAGTTAGCTCCTTTCAGAAATGGAGAAATTTAGTGGAAGACAGCTGCTTAAACGTACCTGAAGCTCTGCCCCATGAATGGTAGAGGAGCTTGTAGTACAACTCAGGTAGGGTGCTAAAGAGGACAGTGTCACTAGCATGACCAACCATATGTACCCATTTCCCAAGACAGTCCCAATTTATGCTTCTGCACCTCACTTAACTCCTTTTAATTATTTAGAATACTCCAGTTGACTCTCAGAAGGTTCCAATGTGGATAAAAGATTATATGCACTCTAAACTTTTTAGAAATGATTCAGATTTAGAAAGAATTTTCCAGCCATAAAGACTGTCCAAAAATATAGGGGAAGTTAGAAAGCAACTATTTTCCTATCACTGGTAATGAACAGCGGAGGTCCAAGGTTACCTGTCTGGGATATTTTAGAGAATCTTTATTTGGTGGAAGTTAAAGCTGGTGGCTTTAAGCTACCTGCCTTCCAAATTTAAGATAGTTTTTTTTAAAAAAAATTCTACAGTAAATAATTAATCCCATGATATATCCATAGATAACATTTAATTTAAAAAATACTTTTCTCTTACTAAATGAGGACTTCTCCATTTTGCATTTTATTGCATTTCAGATGGCATTGGCTAATTCCTTAGAACCAAACAAATTTATCCTAGTAGTTCTATGTGAGGTCCTCGTGTAATGATAAGAGTACCTGCTATGATAAAGAAATAAGAACAGAAGTTACTCTAAGAATTGACTTAGAAAAGAAATCTAACCTTTTCTGAAACTAATTTATTCAATATTGCAAATGTCTTGCTTTTATACTATATTTAATATAATAAATATTTATTCTATATTTTAAATGGCTTGCTATGTATGACAGGTTGTTTTGTAATATAGAATTAAATGCACTGTCTTTTGAATTTAAACAGTCCTCATTTGAAACCTCACTCTGCCATTTACCATTTTCATGACTTTGGATAAAATATTTAACTTCTCTGAGCCTCAGGTTCTTTCTCTATACTGCTATTTTGTAGTGTAATTCTGAGGATTAGAAATAATTATATTAAAGAGCATGGCACATAATACATGTTCAAACAGTTAGCTGTTATGAGGGATGATTTTGAGAACATTAAATTGATTTTAACTCACTTGTTACTGTTTAATGCTGCTATGCTGGTGCATCCTTGTGCTCAAGGTTGCCTGTCCATTTGTTTGCACATCTGTATATTCCTCATAATTAATATCTTTTTAATGGCATATGGTTTAGTGACTGGAAATAGAGTCTTGCCTTCTGTTATCAATTTGTTCATGACTCAACGACTCAATATATGTGTCTGAACTTTAATTTTCCATTCTGGAAATTAGAATTTAAAATCCTTATCCATACCTAGCTATTTCAAAAAACGATTAGGAAATACATAATCCCCAAAATTTTGAATGTGTTCCCAGCCCTGAGCTATTGCATAAGAATGCATACAGGTAACAAGCTCGGCTTTTTCTTATGCTTAACAGAGAAACCTAAACAGCATGCCAAAAATCTAATCTCTGAAGTGAGGGGGTAGTTTGGGATGGGCTGGCCTCACATTCCCAGGGAACACTGCAGGAAGCCTCACAGCTGAATGGAATGAGCACAAGACTTTCATGCTAATGTGCTGGAGGTGCAGTTAACGTTGGGGTTTAAGATATATTTAGGGGATTTGAATCTCTGGACTGACAATGTGATAGCCAGGTCCTGAGCCTCAACAGACTCCAGCACCTACAATATGATTTATTGGACTTACCACACTCAGCTAAGATGGAGTTGAAGAAGGACAACCACCACACCATGGAGCCTAGAGTGATTGCAACTGAGAGTGGGAGGATTGCATCCAGCATCCATGTGGAATCTGAGCCTCCTCTTGACATAGAGGTGCAATGGACACAACCAATCCAATGTCCACATAGAAGAGGTGGCATTGGATTGGGAAAAGTGGACATGGTGGCTGATGGGTGTGGGGAAAGGCAGGAAGAGATGAGAGGTGGAGGCTTTGGGACATGGAGCTGCCCTGGATGGTGCTTCAGAGGCGATCACCGGACATTGTAAATCCTCGCAGGGCCCACTGGATGGAATGGAGGAGAGTATGGGCCATGATGTGGACCATTGACTATGAGGTGCAGAGGTGCCCAAAGATGTACTTACCAAATCCAATGGATGTGTCATGATGATGGGAACGAGTGTTGCTGGGGGGGGGGGGGGGAGAGGTGGGGTGGGGGGGTGGGGTTGAATGGGACCTCACATGTATATTTTTAATGTAATATTATTACAAAGTCAATAAAATAAAAAATAAAAAAAAATAAAAAAAAAAAAAAAAGAATAGGTGATGGAAACAGTAGGCATGGGAATTAGGCTGAGAACATGACCAAGTGAGATGAACTCATCTGGCAGGATCTTTATGACAGTGCCTCTTAAGAGAACAGTCTTCTGAAAAGCAAGACCCAGTGCAGCCCAGAATGGGGTTTTTTGTCTTCTGAATCCCCCAAAGCACTTAGACTTCTTGCTGTGCACATGTAGTTTTGTGCATAGCTGTTTGAGTCATGCCCTCTCTCTAGTAAGTCTTATGCCCCTTTCTATCCACCCTGCCCATTTTCCACCGCCAACAAAGAACCTTGTACATAGTGGTGTTCAATATTGTTTTATTACAGAGTTGGATCTCCTACAAAATATTGTAGGCTTCTTTCATATTTTAATGCAGATGTGGTTTCACTCTTTTAAAATGCACACACACACACACACACAACACACTGCAATAGTGACAATTATGTGAGCTGGCCTGAGAAAGAAACCGGGCATATGGGGAGCTTTTAATGTGTTTTCTTCCCACAACTTTCCTCTGCTGGCCCATACAGCTTTGATGGCCACCAGCATTTTATCACATGGAAAAAAAGTCTGTTTGCTTCACCGAGCTCACTCCCAGAGTTCTATAAATCTTTATGGATCAAAGGTTGGGGGCAGGTATAAATCATTTTTTGTTTGTTTGTTTTTAGACAGAGAAGAGTCCACAAATGCACATCATTTAAAAGTTTGATAAAATCATACATTCAAAAAAACATACCATCTAGACTAGTCCAATCTGTGACTTAATGTATTGCTTAATGTTCTGTATTAATTTAGCCTTAGAAAGAAAGTTACATTTGAAATGTTATTAAATACTTCCGTCCTTCGAATTTATAGATTGGGGAAGCTGTTTTATCCAGTTGCCATGTAGAATTAGTATTTACTGGACAAGATGTGTTGATTCAGGAGGTTGTCTGTGGAGTGCTTGCCCCGTGAGGGTCATATTAAACTGGAGAGAAGCTTTTTGAGCAACGTAGCATCTTGGAGACAATATATCAAGCTGATAGATACACGGCTCTTCTGTTAAGAAACCAGGGGTGAAATTATGGCTGGCTCCCAGTTATTGCTTTGGAGTTAAGGAGCCCCGGAGGAATAGGTCTAGGATAAAAGGGGTTAAACAGAGGGGAAAGAAAGGTTTCCAGAATTCTGTGTTCCTGAAAGTATACAGGATGAGCAGTTATACCCAAATAATTTAAGATGGTGACTCTGGAAATATTTTGCAATGTTAAATAATCAAAGTATGACCAATTTAATGGAGCACATTTTTTTATTAGCACTCAGAAAAGAATCCATGATGTTTTATTCTCATTATGGAGCCTACTTTTGGAGGCTCCTATTTGTTCTGAACAGCACAGTAATACAGCTTTTAACACGTGAAGGGATTTTTATATACATATTAAAACTGATTTTCCCCACCTTCATGAATTATTAGAGCTGATTTCCACTCAGAATTTGGATTGTCAATGACATTATACTCCTTGACACAGATAAATTAGACACAAAATAATCAAGAAAAGGACACGGTTTTATAGGTTATGCATTATATGCAATCAGTACTTTACTTTTGCCCATGCTTTTTCCGTGGTCTTTTTTTTTTTTTGTGCTTGCATTTGTTATAAATCAATTAAAGAGAACATATATTAATTCAGAAATTATCATTGTTAAAACTATTTGTGTTCACAGAAAAAAATATCAATAAACAGCCTTTCATAATGAATGTCCTACAAACTAGAGATTGAACATTAAGTACAGCTTGAAGTTGCCCTGGACAAGCAATCTTATTGCATTTCCCAGTCACGCCACGGGTCTACTAACTGAGGGAACTATTTCTTAACAGTTCCTCGCCTCCATTGCTACAGATGTCCCTTTTCTACACTTGCCCCCATACAGCACCGAATTGTCCTCGTATGTCTAGAACCAGACCTTGCCATGGCTCCTAACACCATACAGAAGGAAATCCAAAGTCTTACTGTCACTCCGAGGCCCTCTTGGTTGGACCCTGCCTGTCCCTTCACCGTCTTCCTTTCCCTCTCCTCCTTACTCCTTCTGCTTCTGCCAGCCTGGCCTTTCTCCTGTTCTGTGAACACAGCCAGCGCAGTCCCCTCCTGTCTGCCCCTGCACCTGCTGCTCTCTCAGGCAGCGTGGCTCTTCCTCCAGACCTTCCCGTGACTGCTGCTCTCTCCCCGTTCAGGTCTCTCCCCAAGTGTCACTAAGGACCTTCCTCTGGAACTTAACTTATCATCTAATAAATAAAGTCACACATTCCTTTGTCACCTTTTCTTCCCTCCCCCTGCTTTATTTTTCTCCAGAGCAATTTTACCACCTGGAATCATCTTCTCTGTTTGTTTATAGCCTACCCTTTATACTTAATAGTAATCTTCGTAAGGGCAGAGAACTCCTTCATCCAGTGCTAGTATCCCTCCGTATCTAGAACACTGTTTTTCGCAGAGTAGATGTTCAATAAATGTTTATTGAATAAATGAATGATTTACTGACTAACTTAAAAATCTTACTATAGTTTGATGAAACAGGCAATCTAGTTCTTTATTCTTATCACTGTCAATCTGTGCAGTTTGAGATTATTTTATGAATTCCCCAAAAGAAAAATACTATTATGTTTATAAACTCTTCTATTCCTCAGGGTGTGACACCATTTGATTGCATTAAATTTTAGCTGAGGGCCTTTGATTAGATTACTTGATAAAATTGCTTTAGGGCTTTCGATTAGACTAAGTCATTGAGTTCCCAACCCCTGGTTTAAATCCATCTGATTTAAATGGACTCACACAGACAGACAGAAGGGAAAAAAGGATGCCACCAAGTTTGATCCTACTGTGTAAGAGAGAAGATCACTTAAGCACAAAGCTCCAAGAGGCTGGACCCATGGAGCAGCTCAAGAGGAGACGGTGAGCGCCGAGGGAATGGCTGAAACCTTGACAGAGATTGGTGACCATCTTGCTTCACTTCATGGCAACATGTCAGGATCAAAGTAGCTGATTTTAGTGAGAAGCATCTATGATTGTGCCTTTATTTGGAATTTTCACAACATTGGAACTGTAAGCTTTTACCCCAAATAAATGCTCTTTATATAGCCAACACATTTCTGGTACTTTGCATCGGCAGCCCTTTTGGCAAACTAAAACACCATCAATTGGCCTCATTGTTCACAGACAGGTTCTTCTGAATTGGAGGGTGTATAAAAATCATATACTACATAGGGTTATGTATAAAGGAAAGCTGAAAATGAACCCTGATAATTTAGCTTGTTTTCATTGTTTTGATCCTCTTCTCTTGACCAACGGCCCTAGTAATCCATGGTCATTAGGTATTTATGTAAGAATGAATCTAACATTCCTAACAAATTACACTACAGTAGTACTTAAATTATTTTAAGGGAAGCACAGATCAATCCAATATAATAATATATTAATAATGGCTAACAATTACTTAATAATTACCAGGACCCAAAATATGTAGCCTTCCTGATGTTATTACTGTTCTTCACAACAGTCCTGCAAGGGAAATGTGATTATCCCTGTTTTAAAGATAAGAACACACAGGCTCAGGGGCATTAGGTAATTTTTCTAGAGCCACAGACCTTGTTTAATTCTCAAGTCTGTGCTTTTGAGTTTCTGATGAACTTTGGAGCAAACACTGTAATTAGTGATTCATTCAAGTTAAACTTGTTGGAAAAGTTAGATAACCAGAGTCATCTTGTCAATTATTTTGAGCAGAATATGCTTTAGTTGTACTCATTCCCATTAGGTTCTCTAGGACAATTCAAACATATTTCCCTGATAGATTATACCCAGTAGATATGTTGAATTAAGGAATAGGTTTGCCAGAGGATCAATTAGACTAGAAAAAAGCAGCATGTGGGCCCCAACTTGCAATATATTTGAATATGGAAAAGGGCAATGTGAGAAGGGGCAACTGACTATATAAAGCACATACAAAAAAGTATAGTTTTCATGTGTTCATGGGTGAGAATTAAGGCTGGAATGGGTTATTTTTTAGCTTATCATGTGTATTTATCATTTCAGAAAAACACAATTCCTACAAGCTTCCGTTCCTAAAATAAATAAATAAATAGCCTGTTGTGTCATGTGTAGCACTGTGTAGTAGAGTGATTAAGGTGGCAATGCCTGATGTAGGTGGCAGGAATATATGACCTGGACTGTTTTTCAATGTTACATTCCTTGGTCTACTGAGCAAAGAGTTAAATTAAAGTTGTATTTTTATATTTCCTTCAGTAAATTCCCTACATGTTTTCAGCTAGGTAAACAGAAGAACAGGTGGAATGTGCTGCACATTCATTTGGCTTGCTATTTGGGGGCTGGCTTTTAAGACTGAAATACTAATGTAATGTGTTGAAATGAACAATAAGGAAGTACAGTAGTTCAGGAATGAAAATGTTAAATTAAATGGACCATGTTTAACATTGTTGTTGATCCTGAGGAACAGTTTTTCCAGTATATGGAGCATTTCGATTCCATCCAGCATATGTTCTCCACAGTTTTCTCTGCTCTAATTCATCTGTGTTTTTTCGACAGCTCCAGATGGCGTGCTGCCTCCAAGGCTTTCATCTGCCACTCCAACCAGTCTTCAGGTTGTCTGGTCTACACCAGTTCATAACAATGCCCCCGGCTCTCCCAGATACCAACTCCAGATGAGGCCTGGCCACTCCACCCATGGATTTCTTGAGTGAGCATTCCATTTTTCCCATCCTCCTAACTGCTAGCTGAAATGTATAATATAAACATAATTTACATAACCTTAATTTTTTGAAGAATTGGTCAGTTCTCATTTGCGACAAACATAGTCTACCTCTGTTCAAAAAAAAAAAAAGGAAAAGAAAACAAGCAAACAACCCAGGAAATAATTATTTACTTTTAGAAAATGTTTAATTTTTATTTGTGTAGCATTTAATATAAGATTACCTCATATTTAACTTTTCACGAACACATGTAGTTCATAAAGTGGAGCTATACCCAAACCCAACAAAATGCCATATTAACTGTTGCTAGAAAATTATAACACCTCTTCTACAAAATACACATGGAAGTCAGTCTCAATATTTCTAGACTTTACATCTCATATAAACACAAGATTACAAACCCTCAGCCGAATAGCTACTGCTTTTCAAGGAGATAACACTTAGTGACATAAAACTGCAGTACATAATATATGTTGACATTCTCTGAACTATCTTTGAAATGAGATTTTACTCTTTAAAAATTTCTTTTAAAGTCTAAAACTTCCTAATTAACATTTCTCTCCCATTTAGGTTATTTTCCAATCCTTCTTTATCATTAAACCATGAAGTGAGAGATCTCCAACCATGCACAGAGTATGAGTTTCGGCTGGTAGTCTCCAATGGATTTGGCAGTGCACATAGTTCTTGGATTCCATTCATGACCACAGAGGACAGTAAGTGGCCTGAACAATACACAGCCAATGTCTTCACATTAGGGATCCTTAAGTAGCTTCAGTTTTCCCAAAGCAAAGACATGAGCCTCCCTTCTTTTTTGACTTTTAGCATAGTAATCTTCTCAGGGTGCAGGGAAGGAAGGAGATTCTCCAGGAAGAAGAAAAAGGTGGGGTTGGAGGTTTGGAGGGTTAGGCCCACAGTCAGGAAGAAGTAATTGACGATAAATTAGATACAGCCCCACCTATCCTTCATGTGTAATTAGGTCCCATGCAAGAAAAAGGTTGCCCTTTTCTGCTCTGTAACCAAATATTATGGTGTTCTCTCCTTTGAGGAATTCTGGCAGTGAAATATGGCCCTTATTTCACGAAGATCCTTAGAGATTCTTAATACATTTTTCTGGAAATATGTACCCTTGAACTTTTACTTGTATCTGAAAGCCAATCTCTAGAACAAAGAATATAATCTGATAACAGTGATCCTGCATATATAGGTTAGGATTGCCTTATTCAACTAATAAAGAGATTTTTTTAGTATTTCACTGAAAAGTTATTTTTTCATATATATGTTTTAGTAGGTTATATGTGTAAAATAAATACTCTGATGTTTGGTTTTATACTAATTACCTCTATAAAGGCATGTATATGGAAGTATAATATTTTAAGAAAACCTGGAATTAAATCAAGCTACACAGAAATAATAAGGACACTGTATTTTTGAACAATGAGGCTTTTAGGATTAATCTTGTCAAGTCTTTTAATTAGGGACTTCTTAGAAGATGTTGCTCTGTTGGCCAGATGCCATGCTGGTTCTATATCCAAAGAGAACTGATCAACTTTCAAAGGCTGTTAACCAAAAGGCATGGTATTTGAAACAACACTAAAGGTATACTAAACAGATTTTTATTTCTACAGTGCCCTTAATAATATTAATTTAGTGAGAATACAACATCAAATGAGACAGATTTAGAAATTTACCTTCTTTAAAATTTACTTTTAAGAAAAACCATTATGAATGATAATAAATATAATATTTAACTTATCTCTCCCAATTCACAATTACTCCCTGGGAGCAAGTTAGGTACTTTACAAGGACACATCCAGTCACTTCGGTCCCAGGGAGACCATTTAGTAAATTATCAGCATAATACCATTAACGGTAGCAGGCCCAGGAAACTTTAATGCACCTCTCAAAGCACCTGCATGCCATTTAGAGGGGCTATTGCATACACTCTGGGTGATCTGCCACCATGGACACCAACTGTGTACAGTACAGATGAATAGCCTGGAGAGCTCATACTCAAAATAGAATTTTGGAGGAAAAAAAAAAACTTTTTAAATAACTGAAGATAGATTTTTAATCTCCTGCTTAGATATAGCAGGATATTTGGGAACATTGAATAAAGGTTAACTAAAAATATATTCATCCCATTGCAAAACTGATGGCTCCATAGAATGCCAGGTTGTAAGATAAGGCAAGAGTCTCCATTTTTTAGGTACCTGCAATTTCTCTTCACAGAGAAAAGGCAACAGTTGGATTTCCGCAGTAGGAACGTGGTCACTGTGCTTACCAAATGGGGACCATGGCCTCCTAACTCCAGGCTGGAAAGCAGCACAGACATAAAGGCCAAAACATTGTAACTTATCAATTAGCACTGCATTCTTTGTTGAGCAACTTACCGTTTATTTCAACCTACCATAAAACAAGTCGTATAGACTAGAAGTATGTGGTTAGGATTTTCATGCATAGAAACATGATCTTCTTGGTGATTTTTTTAGATCCTGCTTTTGGAGATGAGTAGTAGTAACCATTCTCTCAAGTAAGAAGTAGTAACACTTGATTAGATCCCAAGTATCAACTCAAGAAACCTAGCCATAATTTCTCTTTAAATCCATTCCCTAAACTGATAGGCTCTTCCTTCCTGCGTGTTGTATGTGCCGGTTCAAGTCCTGCACATTAGCAGAGAGCCAGAAACTGGCCGTTGCCCTTCCAGGATAAGACACCAGTGAATGCTCACCCCTGAGATGTGGTGACAGTGCACTCTATATTTTGGGTGTCAGTGGAGATGGATGCCACCTCTAAAAGGATGTGCAATTGAGTTGACAAAGCCTGAATGATTGGCATTGGGCACAGGCAGTTTTTCTGTCAAGGCTTCAAAGTATTGCTTATAAACCTACCCATGCTGACAGCTCTGTGCCAGAATGGCACGTCCTACTTGATCCTGACCAGCACCTCCTGCTCGCCAAAGTGTAGTTTCCGATGTAGAAATTCCACATATCATCTTACAGAATGAAACAGAGACGTCGCCTCATGCCTGCATTTGAATTTCTCATCATCATCGGGCCCCTTTCTGCACCAGTCACAGCTACAAAACCTCCTGGTGCCAAAATAGGTCACCAATAGCAACACTTTTAGTTTGATTTTCATCAATCCTGGGACACAGCTGAGATCGTAAAGACAAACCTAGTCAGGAAATGAGCCCTAGCCAGAGAAGCAAAGGCTTGATTGCCGAGGGAAGTTCTCAGATGGAGAAAAGGGCAGTGAGGAATTTTAATAGACTTTTTTTCAAATAATTTGTCATTTACATCGGTATGCCACCAATATCCAGTCCCATGCATTTTTAAAAATCTAGTGTGCTGATGCCAAATAATAATAATGCACACTTGCTATGAATATTTTAAATCCTGTTAAATGTGTGTTAATAAAAGATGTTTGTTCCAGCCAGCTTGGTCAGTGTAGTATTCGACTATTTGCAACCAGATAAATACAAACAACATCTGATTTTTTTCATTGTGCTCCTGGCAGTCCAAGTACCTGACATGTCGGCAGCTTGCAAAAATTCACTAAGATTGTGTTAGACTTGGGAGCATGTGCTTAATAAAATGAAGACACATACCTAGCAGCTGAAAATTTTGGTATCTTTAACCAGAAATAACCATCACTCCTGATTTTATTATTGTTCCCCCTACTTTGAGTGTTTATAAGTATTTACTATGTAGTATCTGCATATAGAAATTGTTGTTGAAGAGGAAGAGAATTTCTTCCAACTTCAGCTTAAATGAGGGCATATTATTTTGGCTGGGTAAAATATGAGATAACCTACTTTTCCTTACAACTGTGAATTCCCAAGACCAGTAAGAGTCAGATACTCTTTTTCTCCTGAGGTTTTCCAGGTTACATGATTGAAATATAGCATATCTGATTATTTCAGTCATTTTAATGCAAACATATATGGTATACACAAACAATTAGCTCAATCTAATGAAACTGTTTTCTAAGTCAATTTCCTACCTCTCCCCGAAAAAACTGGTTATAGAACAGACTATTCAGTCGACATATAACTTAAAAGACCTTCAAATTTGTAGGTAAAAATCTCATACTGATATTTTTAACCACTAATCGAAGAAGCAGTATTACATAAAACTTGTTGGATTGGTATAGTTTATTGTATCCATTTACTTAGACATTTTTCATGTTTTAATAATTTTGACAGCAGACTAATTCTGATTTTTTAGGAGAGTAGGAAATATGTCTTGTTACCTACACAGTGAGTTTTGAAGTACTGTTAACATACTGCGCTTACTCATTATATTAGATCTTCTTGGTAATTTTTCCACTTATAATTCCACTGTGAACAGAGGATGGGGCGATGAGGGGAGTTATCTAGTATGTGGGTCCTGCTCTACTTTTCTTCTCAGCGGCTTTCATTCATCTTTAAGATTTTCATGGCAGTTTCCAAAGAAACAGGTAAGGTCTGCATCCCAGAGTAAGACATAAAGACTTTGCAATGTTCACTGAAATTTAGATCTAACAGAACACATTTCTTCCTCCTCTATTGCTTAGCAAAATTTTATTCAAAAAGCCTCAGCTCAAAAATCACTTCTTTGAGTCCTTTTCTCCTTGTTGCTTCCTTGGAATTGTGGTTTATGTTTACAGATGTATCATTAGCATCTCCTTCTGAATTGTGCCTTCTTAACACCTAGGACTCTTTCTCATCCATCTCTGTATCGCCAAGTCTAGCAGAGTATCTGATACATGGCAGGTGCCCCCTAAAATCTAATTTGAAGTACAACTTATAGAGGGAGATTGATCTAAGCAACTTGATGAAAACCCAGCCAAACAAATGTTAAGGTAATACCTACTGTGTACCGGGGACTGAAAGAGTCACTAGTGTTACAAGGATGGAGAAGTTGTTGTCTCCCCCTTGAATGCCTGCAGTCTAGCAAGAGGGATGCATGAGTAAGACCAAAAGATAGAGTACACAGCGCTATGCGGTTTATTCGAGCAAGCACGGAGGCAGATCTTTTACCTCACCATGGGCTGTTAGGAAAGCCTTCCCCGTGGAAAGGACTCGGAAAGAGAATAGGGGATAACTGATGTTTGGAGTTCACTTTGACAGCAAATTTCAAACTTGCTCGCTGACCTTTGATTCAGCAGGAGGTGGAACAAGCAATTGCTATAGAAGGATGTCTACTGACATATGAGTTATGATGGAGGGTTTCAGAATGTTCTGTCAGGAATGCCAGCCTCTGAGTATGACACAAGAGGGGCAAGGATAAGACACAAATACAGAGGAGTGAACTCTAAAGGGTCCTCATGCTTTGCCTGGGGCAGAGGCAAGATGCTGGCCATCCCTTTGATTCAATGTTGGCTGTCTTGGCTAAGTGAATGCCCTCATGGGAGAGGCCTCTCCCAGGCCCAAACTGTGTACAATTTCAAAATGAAGGTGGGGGGTGTATAAAGAGAGAATCTGAAAGCAAAATAATTTTTATTGTTCTTCTTCTTGAAACCTGTAATGAGAGTAAACTACCTTAAGCCCTTGTGACAGACAAAAGTAAAAATGTAGTATAGGGAGTGGATGTGGCACTGGCAGTTGAGCTCCTGCACATGGGAGGCTGCAGGTTCAGTTCCTGATGCCTCTTGAAAAAAACAAGCAAAATAAAAGACAAAACCAACTCAGGGGAGCAATGTGGCTCAGTGGTTGAGTGTCAGCTTCCCACATAAAAGGTCCTGGGTTCAATCCCCACCCCCTGGTACCTCAAAAAACAAATAAAAACTATTGGTATAAAGTTTATTGTACTTAAGGAAAAAACATGAATTACATGTTTCAATAGTGCAATAGTGCTACAGAATAATTTTGCTTTCTCCATTCTAAATATCTGTCACAATTGTTTTTAAGTAGTAACCCCTGAATGCTGACATATTTATAACAGAGTAAAATAGATATCTTCATTATCATTTGAAATGATAAATTTAATCTGTTGAGGGGAAAATATCTCTGCATGCATGTCATTACACCCTTCAATTCCTCTTTCATGGATTTTCCTCCCAAATTCTTGTATTTCCAGGATTATGTAAAGCAAATATTTATTTTTTGCATTCTTATTTTTATATTCTAAGCTCAAAAGGAAGTTATTTAAGCTAAAAGTGACCATCAAATTTTCATTTTAAAAGGATGGATTAATTAATGTAGTAACATCCATTGTGCTTCAACTTCCCTCTTGAGCTCTTGATGTGCCTTTGGGCACAAGAAGCATATCACTCTACCACACTGGGATTGTTGCTAATTTCCATGTTCCTTGTAACCTTCAGTTGAAAAATTCAGTGTATGTGTTGGGGGGGGGGGGGAATGAAAGTATATTGAGAAATCAATCTTTTTTTACCTTGCCTGTTTTTAGTTTAAGAGGTTAATAAAATAATATTGCCATAGCTTCCTATATTAATATTCCTTCAATTTTATTGAGTACTTATTATGTGCAAGGCACTTTGGCAGGAAATTTATATCCATTCTGTCATTCTTGTGCCCAATCCTGTCTCCTGGTTGCATTCACTAAACCTATTAGAAAACCATTCTCAATTTTCTAGCTTAAAAAAAAAAACTATCAAGATATAAAGATTTTCAGTGGACTCTGCAAGATGATCAAATACTAATTGCCACACATTGGTAATTAATGGAATAATCTTAGTTTTAAGTGTCTCAAACCTTTTATTGTTGGGGAGTCCTAAAACCTGGAAGTAGATAGCTATTAACCAAAAAGTTGGGTGTTTACTATAATCATTTTCTATATAAAATAGCACCTGCCTATAAAAGTTCAGAACACTCTAATAAAATACTTAAACAGTACATAGATTCTTTTAATCACATTGTATTACCCCTTTTGACAATGTCCCTGAAACTCCGATTTTCTAAGATTAATTAAATAAATAGAAGGAGAGGGAAGACAGTTCAGCATCTGAATAAGTAACTACGACTGCTGTCAACAGAGAAGATTAGCTATATTTGGAATAATTCAGGGGACGTTTTGCCTTAGGATGAAAGATAGATCATATAAACTGAAATTCTTTTACAACCTTTACAGCCTTCATGAATTCTCATATCAACACTTTAATTTTTGTCCCCAGTGTTTCAAAGAAGATTCTATAGCCATTCACCACAAAACATGCCTCTGTTTCAGAAGTCAAAACATTCTTCCTAAACTATATTCTACTGTCCAGATAGAAATGGAGAAAAATAATTCTCCAGAATTGGTTCTCCTGCTTACAGATTTTCAATGAGTATTCTCTCAATTCCAATAAACTTCTAGTTTTCAAAAGTTCTTTTTATTAAAAAATGGTGCCTATTATACACAGCCAATTTCATAATTTATCAGTTGTCAAAAAGCTCAGTGTTCATTTTTTGTGCAAAACATAAACAAATGCCTATTCTTAATATTTGTTTTAGGGTACAACCCCTCCATCACAAGATCAATATTTCTTTATCTTCATGTTATTGATTCTACTACACTTGGGTCTTTTATTATCAGCTGTCAAAAATCCTTTTGGCAAGTAGTTGGAGCATAAATAAAAAATTGATAGAAGAATTTATGATTAAAGCAAAGATAGTATTCATCACTCTACTCTTCTGCTAACATATCAGTAGAGACTATCAAAGGCTACATTAACAATTAACTATAATATATTGCTCTATGTAATTATACATCCATATATTTGCTGCCTCAATTTTTGATTCATTGGTGAATTTAAGGAATATTCATTTATTGAGTCTATAGTCCTGAAAAGAGCTTTTAAAATGAGTGAGATTTTAATTAGAATGGTAAAAAGTTGCTTCAGGGCAGCCATGAAAGCATAACAGGAAAATCATGCAGTCATGGGTAACTCTTAACAGCAAACAGTTATAGAAGACCCATGAAAATCACTGGAAGTTATAGACACACTCGAGTTGTGCGCCATTTGAACTGTTTATTCATGCCCCCGCTCCCAATATACACACCTGAGTGTAAAAGTAAATAAGCAGACCCTTGCGTTAACAAGTTTATTCCTCTGTTTTAGGTTGAGGCTGGATTTTCGAAGGTGATGAGCAAAATAGTTTCCCATAAAAGATCGCTTCACTTGACAAAATGCAACTACTTCCCGCCGTTAATGCTGTAATGAAATGGCCTGATATATGAATGTCTGGTCTGAAGAGAAAGGATACCCCTGTTTGCTGCTCCAGGAGGGAGTTCTCTAAACAATTACACCCACGGAGAGCGCTGTATGGGTGTATTTTCATCATGGGCCAGCTGAGCTGTGTGGCTGTCATACTTCCCAGTCTCCCCTCCAGTGACAGCCGCATTGACAACATGTTATACTCCACATTGATTTTACAGTTAAGGAGCTGATTGTGATATATAGGGATTTTAAGAATTCAGCTGAGAGGCTGACTTTTGCCTTTTATCATTCCATTAAAATTTTATAACCATCTTTTTCATGTCATTTCATCCATGAATTCTTACTTTAGAAAGTGATAGCTACTGCTGTGAGCATAACTTTTCTCATGTTCAGAGCTTTTTATTGTATTAGCAAACTACTCCAATTATAGTTATTACTCATGTTTTACATAATTGTGGTGACCCTTTCAACCATGCAGTAGCATGCCAGTTGATTTGTATA